>NC_046381.1:6790360-6906815 GCF_011125445.2 Fundulus heteroclitus
TGAATATGAACACAATGGCTCTGGGGATGTGAGAGTATGGATCTTTGGCAAAATATCTTCGAGATGAAGGAAATATGCAGAAGTGTAGACTTTCCCCTTATAAAAGAGAGGCCTTGATTATGGTAACACACAAACAAAAGACACATTTTTGGTCTCTGTTGACAAAAGCATACTTTCTAACAGCCATTCTGAAATATTGAAAACCCAAAAAGCAAATTGCAAATGGCCCAGAAAACTCCAGCAACTAAGCAAATCATCTCACCTAAACTTGAAACCTTCATTACAAGCAACAAACCTTACTCCTCCATCTTATGTTGTAATGATTTTAGATAAAACCTCTATGGTCCTGTATTTAAGACAAAAGACTCCTTTAGGATACCCTAAAACATGCATGACGCGTAAGTAAAGGCCCATTTGTGGTAATTAAAAGATTGAAGACCAGATTGCATGATAACAAAAAGGTAACCCCCATCAGTGTCTCCAGACCATTTTTACCGCAGCACGTCTCTTACCATTGATCACCTGTGCCCTTGTAAAATCTCACTTTACTATGCAGGCAGTTTGGAACAAGTATAATAATAATGAGAGCAATTGTTGTAGGCTAGTCAGTACCATACCAGTTTGTTTAACTGGTATCATGAGCTGAAATAACAAGCTTTAGACTCATGTTACGGTTTGTGAAGGCACCAGTTCAATTTTTAGTGCTGTAAAACAACATGGAAAGGCAATATACCAAAGAAATAATCCACCATGGTATGAAATCGTCTTTGTCCCTTCAGAGTTTTCTTTTGTTTTTGCTTTTCTTTGTCACACACACTGTTCATCCAACAAATTTTAAGAACAAGAATAACCAGAGTAGACGTAAAAAATAATTTCAATTGATTTTGTTTAAGTAAAAAAAAAAAAGCTAACCAACAAGAGTAGGAGTAGGATCACAAAAAGCAACCCACCACGTCTGGATCTAAAGAAATTCCAGAAAGTGATATCCATCTGTCAGTCCTCTCTAACAAGAAATTGCATGTCTATTGAATTAGCTTGACGTACGTGTGAGCAGCGCTCTAATGGGTAAAGCATGAATAAAGCAACACAGCTGAAACCTGTAACTGAACAACTGGGTGAGATTGTGATTATTGAGTCACAATATCTGCCATTCTTGTTTTGTCTATTGTTTAAAATTAACCTTGCTTCTTGCTGCCTCTTATATTTGATTCTTTATCTATCTCACAAAGGAGAAATGGTGCAAAATATATAGTTTGTCACACATAATGACGTAAAAGTGGAAATATAACAACCGTTCTGACTGAGATCACTTTGAAAAAACTTAGGATAGACATTGTGGTCTACTCCAGTAGACCACAATGAGAGCCGATATTTACAGTTGAAAAAGATGTAAAATAAGGGTGAGCCTTACCAAAAGGATTTCAAGAGTTCAATATTGACTGATCCAGGAGGTCTTAAAAAAACACGGAACAACTTATAAATACTGTCAGAAGTATGAAACCATTGCTGGCCAAGAATAATAGTTTTAACACAATTCTTTGCTCCCCTGGTGTGTATTAACTGTACCATCCTGCTTTGCCGGTAGGCAAGCAAATTAATCTTCTATGTTGTGTGCACTCGTCTGGTATGAAACATGTCTTAGTTTTTCACTCAAAACACAATATTTGTATATTGAATATTTTAAATCAGTCGTAGCTGAAATTCCTCCTTGGGAAAAAGGATGGAGTAAAAGAAAGTGTTATAGTTTAATGTATGACCATGGTCAATTATATCAGATTCTCTACCACAACAGCAAAACCAGGCTGTAGTGACGGACAGCTAATATGAAATACTGTTTGAAATTTGGCCAAAAGCATGGCTATTTTGTTTTTTCCTGTCCTTAACAGATTCTACATTGATTTTAAATAAGAAAGAAGCACACTGGAAACGTCTAAATGTGTGAAGGCGGTAAATTATTAGAGGTGGTGATGAAATGAGAGCAGAATGCTGTAGAAGGTGACTTTTAGAGCTTGATTTACTGTCCAGGCGATCAATAAGGGGTGTGATGACAGGTGAGAGACAACATCATAAAGATGAAACTGAGGGAGCAGCTGTCACAAACTCCAAACATCTTTCATGGCATTTCTTTGCATGTGCAAGATTACGTTTATCCCCAAACTGTTAACTGCATTTCTACTGTTATATCTATAGTAGAAACAGGCCGGGGTTTACAGACAGGTGGATTATCAACTAACCATGTGAAAGTGTAAAGTACTCTCCTGTTTGCCAAATTGAACAGTCTAAGATGGAAGGAAAATTGGGTTCAATGTAAAATAATTTCCAAAAAACGGTTAAATAGCCATTTGATTTTAGCCAAATGGTTTCTCTTTTTTTCCAAGGTCACTTCTTGCTCATTGTTTTCAGCCAAGACAGTGGCAAACAAGTTTCCAAAACAGAACATGGTTTCCAATAGTAAATCGTGATTTTGGATATAAAGTGGCTCCTAAGATATGCATTTCCTTCTCAAAAGTCGAGGTTTTTGAGAATGTTTCAAATAACACATTGCCAAACATTTTCCACCTTTATTGTAACATTTATCCTGTACAATTCAGATGAGAAACAGACAGCTGTGTCTAAAGAGAAAGTATACAAACAAAATAAACTTCCCGCCCTTAAAATGATATTTTACTAAAGCACATTTTCATCAAATTACGTTTCAGTGAGACTGGGTTGCCAATGTAAATGAATAGGCCAAATGAAACGTAAGCCCGACACATACTGAAGAGCCAAATTGTCACAATACTACGTTTCCCCCTGTGGACCAATGAGGATATTACATGTGTAAGACTGGGTTGCAACTATATGAATCAGTTTATCAGCATGCAACATCTGGCTCTTTTCATTTTCTATCTAATCGGTTCGGTTTTACTGGACTCAACGCAGTTTGGGTTGTTTTACATTCAAATTTAGCACCACCTCAAAGCGAGTTGGGTTGTTATAGCAAGACAGCAGTAAAGCCCGGAAAAGACGGCGACACAAACAACGCAACAACCGGTGATGTGGAAGCTATGATAAACCAGCTGCTCAGTCTATTGCATTTTGTCAGGCTCAAAGCTTGGATGGCACCAGGTGTTATGGCTCTCCATCATGACTTGATGTCTTTCAGTCCTCAAAATGTCTTTGTATTGTGCTCTTAGTGGTGTCTTTGCTAGCGAGAATGACAAACTCCTTGCTGGTGTCCGATCCTGTGGCACAACCTCCCTCAGGACATCAGGCAGGCAGGTTCCGTTGACATTTTTAAAGCTAAGTTGAACACCCACTTGTTTACTCTGTCCTGTTTGTTTTAAACTTTCCCCTCTGTTTTATCAGTTTTTATCTGTACTGTTTTAATTTGTCTTTTATTTCCTTTTAACTGTTTAGCGCTTTGTACAAAAGCACAGTATAAATAAAGTTATTTTGATGATTATGATGGTTATTATTATTATTATTATTATTATTATTATTATTATTATTATTATTAAGTAAAAGAAGAGAGTCAGAAAAGGATGAAGGCAGCAAGACAAAACACAGGAAAAGCACGGGAGAGAGCGGGAAGCCACAGAGCTGTATCAAACTGAAGGGAATGAGCAAGATGATCATGTTCAACATGCTAGCGGTGCTGCATGTATTTAAACATATTACTGAATAAATTATTACTTTATCTACATACCCCCCGTTCCATCTGTAGAAAAACAATCCCACAGCATGATGCTGCCACCACCATGTTTCACATTGGGCTTGGTGTTACTTTATTGTGATGTGCAGCACTTTTTTCTGTGGCAGATAAAACCTTTGAAATGTTGTTCAGTCTGAGTACAGACATGAGGATGGAGAATGCAGCAGATATGAAAGCTTGTGTATTTTCTGACATATTTGCATATATAGATATTAAATATAAGTTTTAACAACAGATATTTTGAAGTAATATGAACAATTGAAAATGAAGAAAATTCATTTTTGAATTAAAAAAAATGCAAATAAATTAGGACACTCCCACATTTATTAATATGCAGTATACCCACTTAGGCACCTCACATAAGGTATGTGAGTAGAAAATGATTACTCAGCATTTTAAAGTTTGCCCTGTTTAAACCTCAGAAATTTAGTTTCAGCTGCCCTAGAGGCCATTGAGAGGTTCAAAGACTTTTCTGAGGCGTTCAGAAAGAAGATTGTAGCAGCTCACAATCACACATAGAATCACTGAGCCAGGTGTACCTTCTATTGACAAAAAAACAACTGAACTTTGAAAACGGATCTCTTCTGAAATGTAACCAATTCATTTCAGTGCCCAATCAAAAGGACTTGACAAATATAAGATTGCAGTTTCATGGAAGAATTAAACAGTAAATAGGTCTCTACTATCATTCAAACAGAAAATGATGCTTAAAAGATGTGCTAATTTGCCAGAAGGTGCTGATCAATAACGACTATGTAGTGTTTTTATGATGTATGGTGTTCACAATGACGGAGTTACACTAATAACAGATAAATGTCATGTGCATCAGAAAATATAAAGAATTGTACATGCTTGCAGGCTCAGCTGATGAGATAACATTTGACATGGCAACAAAAATGTAAATTTTCACATGTTTCATGTGAAAATGTTGCGTTTACATTTTATGTTGGCATCCAAAATCAATGTCGAGATAAATTTCTTTTGTCTCTAATTTAGTAATCACATATTGGTATTCTTTAAGTGTTGCAGAAAGCTTGCCAATTAATGCAAACATGCACACGTCTTGAGGGATTTGCTGCACTATTCAATAAGGTTTAGGATTATGACATATCAACGACAGCTTGAACAACACCGCCCTAACAAGGGTAGCACTCTAATTTAAATTTGAAGCCACAAGGCCATGCTTTGGATGAATAACATAAGAGATTTGTGCACGAAGATGGTGAATTTCAGTCCGTTTTTCCTTGTTTGTGTGACAAGCGAGTCCACTTTCTTGTTGCTAATACCCAATTAGGTAGATGATTATTGATTGAGGTGTTGAAAGTTGACTGCTAATCTCCCTTGTCAGGCTGAGGCGATCAATAGGTGAACGTAATGAGCAACCTGGTTCCTCGGCGCTAATAAACAGAATTAGATTCAGACTGGGAACATATTTGTAAACCAATAGATGGGCAGATTCAAGCCTCAGATATCTGTTTTCTTATTTTAGAAAGCGACTTAGTTAAGCATACATGACAAATTGCTTTGTCACCCTGAAAAAAACCCAACATTCAACTTCTTTGCTAGCAGCGACGCTAATGTCATCAGCAAGCTCTAATGTCTGTTCTAAACACCTGCTTTGCTGCCTAACCTGTTATATGGACATATATAGAACAGTTTTAGCACTTATATGTAAATTTCTAACACCCTTGGGTGCCTATAAACAAAGCCTGATTAAGAGTGAAGGTAAGCTAATGCCACCAATTGCGAGAGAACAGCCTGATTATGGCTAATTGCTTCTAGAAGGCAATTTTCTCCCTCTTACACTTTGTTTTACAAACTTTATGATGAAAGTGGCTCATGAAAGAATGAGTGACTGCTGTTGACCCATCAAGGTCAGTTAGACGATACAACAGCAGACACTGTTTCTGCAAGACGCAATTGCTTCAAGGACGGCACAATTGTTCTTCACTTATGGATCCAACACAGTGATTACAGTCAATGCCTGTAGTAAGGCATCTGTTTTCCATTTGTGACTTTATTTAACATTCCTCCACCATCCTGAGAAAAAAAAACAC
Organism: Fundulus heteroclitus; assembly: GCF_011125445.2. NCBI lineage: Eukaryota > Metazoa > Chordata > Actinopteri > Cyprinodontiformes > Fundulidae > Fundulus > Fundulus heteroclitus. The sequence goes on from NC_046381.1 coordinate 6,796,112, forward strand.
CTATATATGTACCTAAAACTAACAAGTGTCACCTGTTTCAGTGTAGAGAAAAATGTCATGTTGCCTCCTTGTTGTCACTTTTCTCTGAAAAGGATGGTACTCGGCGCCACAATGCAATCTCTAAGGGCCTCCTCACTCTGTTTTCAGATGCAATATTAAAATGCAGGCAAACTTTAGGAAATATGACACACTCTGTAGCACATTAAATCTCCACTTGTGGGATTCGTGGCAGTCACAAATATAAGAACTGTCTGCACGGTGATAAATAAAGCCATGGCGGCTCTACCATTATGTAAAGGAGATCTATAAGCTCCCTTATATTCAAATGAGACAATGCAAACCACTTCATACTCACCTCAAATGAGCTACTGTATATCAACAATGAATTAGTGGATAGAATTACACAATTCATGTGACTGCCAATAAAAGTATATTGTGTAAAAAGTAAAAATCTAATTAAATCCAATTTCAATTTAAGTCAGTTGAATTCAATGTATTTATATAGCTGCAAGTTGCAATAAATGTCATCTCAAGGCACTTTACAAAACAAGTTAATTCAATCCAGTCATACAGAAAGATTTAAAGTTAATCACATACATTCCAATTTGATCCTAGTTATCAAACAGTGCAGTCATTTAGTTTATTATTAAAATGTATGTGTTGCTAAGGACTATTTGCACACTTTTTTTTAGCTTCTCAGGAAGTGTTGCCTGTCTATTTGTCTTGATTGTGTCTATGTGCTAGTCTAATTCTGAGCCGGTGTCTCACCAACATTTCATTATGGTCACATAACGATGGTAAAGATTCTTGATACAAAGATACGACTTTTAAGATTCTGATGTACTTATATGTCTTTTGTCAATTAAAGCTATAGTTGGTAATCCTGTTAAGAAACACATTTTGTTATACTGGGTAAAATCGTCCTTCCATGCTGAAAGTAGTCAATACATCACGTATTCACAAAAAGGAGTAAAAAAAAAAGACATTCTCCTTGGGAGCTGCAGGCCTGTGAAAACTAACGAATCTCTCCTGTTCGGTCTGAAGAGCAGGGATTTGTCATAATTTGTTCCTGCTCTCACTCTCCTCTGTCCCTCAAATCCCAGGGTTATCACCTTATCTATTGGTTGTCCCACATGCCAATCATTCTGACGCGCTTACATAACGCCAATGTGCGTTCTCTCTCCTTCCTAGTTTCCGCTTGCTGGCTGCACATCTGCGCTTCTTGTGTTTATGTATCTGGTTAACTTAGCGGCTAGGTTAGCGGTTAGCTTAGTGGTTAGTCATTCATTACTGCTCTGCTGCTCTCACATAAGCCCCATTTACACTACCCTTGTTAAACCGATCCATGCCGAGCTCGGTCCGAGCTTGGATCAGTTAACCAAGCCGAGCTTAGTTCTGACGACCGTTTACACATCACGCTATCTCGGTTCCTTGGTTTCCTCGCCTCTTAGTGACAATCTGCGGTACTACTGCTCTCTAGGCTTGAAGGAGGAAATCAAGCAAATAAAAATGGCAGCACCTGTAACATTCAGGAGGTTATGTTTGGTTATATTTCGTTGTTTGCGGAGAGTCAGGTGAAGACGGCGACTTTTGGTGAATTTACTTGATGGAGTCGGCTTTTGGGATGTGGGTAAGACAAACGAACGTCTAAACTGGGTTCATGTTTATAAGAAGAGGAAGGATTTAAGAAGAAGAGGAAGGACTCAGTAGAAAGAAATAACCCCCTGAGGAGCAGAAGACCAAGGTAAGACGTTTTGCATATGCACAGTTATTCAGAAAGAGACTTGGGGATAGTTCTTGAAAAATCGCCGACCCCAACTTTAATTGACAACCTGATGTTCAGTCTTTATAAATGAATACTTATTGTCTTTTTGGTTGCATTGTCAGAACTTCCACAGAAGACCCAATTCAAAATCTATGCATCTTTTTAATGTCTTCCATTTATCCACTATCTGTTTGAAGGGATCCACTAAGGAAACCCAGAAGTCACAATGGCATCTCATTAAGCGTGATCCCTAGGCGTTCCCATGGTTAATAGTTTCTGGATTACCCTCTTCCCAGCATAACAAGTCAGAGAGGCATCCCGATAAGATGCCCAAAGCACCCGAACAGACTTCTTTTGAAGCAAAGAAGCAACAGCTCCACTTTGATCTCCTCCTGGGTGATGCAGCTCTTTAAACTATCCGTAAGGATGAGCCCAGCCACCCTACACAGAATATTTATTCCAGCCACATGAATATGAATCATGTACATGATTCACACTAGATTAGCATTCATGGAGTCACGACATAGACTGACAGCTAAATTGAGAGATTTTCCATGTGGCTCAGCTCTCTTTTTAAAAAGCCTGGAGCAATGCCCACATTACTGCAGACAAAGCCCCAATCTGTCTATCTATCTATCGCTTGCTCCATTCTAACGTCACCATTGAGCAAAACTGTGAGGTATATTCAAACATGGAGAAAAAATTCTAAACTTATTATGACTAAAGAAAATGATGAAAGACGATTAAAAGTATATTAAAATATATTTAGCTTTCCTGTGTGTCTCTAAACTAATACTTAGTTTTATGAACATTGTTTCTGAGATCTGCCTCAAGTCTGTGGTGCATGAAGTCCATTAACTGGAAAAAATCTGTGAACAGGTGTTTCCCCATAAGACAATGGGAGTACACACCCAAATTCCTCTGCAGTTCTTGGTTTTGCCTCAGAAATACTATGTTTGAAGTCACCCCACAAGTTTACGGGTGAACTAAAGCCAACAAATCTTTCATGATTGATGTTTCTGTACAATTTCTTTCACATCATGAATATTTCTATGGGCAGTCATGGGTTGTTTGCGGAGCAGTGAGATAAGGAAACCCATTCAATCCATTCACCGTGCTCTCCTCAGGCTGTCTAATTATCTCCACCTGTGCTCTCCAGGACGGAAGCTCCCTCCAGCCGCAGTAGAGACGTCATTATCTGATGAAATCCAGCCTTTTTCAAGTCATAACAAGTCAGAAATTCCAACCCTGATTCTGCCATCTGATCCCCTGCCTGGTTGTTGCTATGGATTCTGATTCCGTCGTTTGGACCCTTGCCTGACTTCTGACTCCCATCTGCCTGCCAGATTTGTGAAGTTGTGGACCCAGAGTAAACTGAACCTGGACCGATCCTTTGACTACACCTCACCTGTTGCTGTGTAGAGAAGTTTTATCCAGCTCTGTTTCTATCTGCCCAGTGTTACCCGACTGAGTTCACTCAGTCTTCTGAAACGCTTACTGGTGTGAGTGCTTCACCGACAAGATGGCGTCTCTAAACCGAAGGATTTTTCTAAGCTGGACTTTCAGTGGAAACAGAAGGTGAGAGAAATGTAGACCGTAGTTTTCAACTGGAGCGCTACACCTGAAAACACTGGCTGTGCTACAATACACCGCCCTTTTCTGCCTTACATGCATTTTATTTTCATTTTACGTATTACAATTTGAGGTGTGAATTTATTACAGGATTGTATAATGTGGTATTACAGGTCAGCAAAAAAGAGTGACATTTTAAAAGAAATTTGACCTTATATTAAATATATAGTTTTTCTTTCTATTGTTGAAAAGTATTGAGTTGATTAAATGCCCTCCATCCATTTCCCAACACGCTTATCCATATTGGGGTCGCGAGGGGTGCTGGTGCTTATCTCCAGCTGTCAATGGGCGAAAGGCGGGGTACACCCTGGACAGGTTGCTGAGTTGATTAAATGGATAAATACACTTTTTTAATATAAACTAAATGTTTATATTAAGGCCAAATTTTAAATAGGGCTCATATATTTGAACATGTGACTCCAGAGGCATCAGTGCCTCACAAGTCATGAACCTCACTGCCAGACAGGTTTGTCAACTCCCAGTCAGAACAACATCATGTTTTTCTGCCATATCTTAGTCACTCGTCTCTGCACATAGCTACTGTCATCCTGAATCCAGAGCTGCCATTTTTTTGTTTAAGAATAAAAACTGTAACTCACTTCATTCTATGGGTCGGCTCAATTTTTAGGTCCAGAGAATCCAGAGAATCTCTCTCCTTAACAGAATCAGGCTTGCCCCTCCATAACGTTAATCTTGTTGGTCTGGGTCCGAGATGCGTTTCGCTTACTTGTCTGTTCAGGGTAGTTGTCTCCTTGAAACAACATTCCCTCTTTGTCTGTTTTGATGCACACAAGTTATTATGAGTGCTGGCATGCAATAAAATGTGAAACATATCTCTATGTTATGATTCCTGCATGCTTCATAGTGTACCGTTTGTGGGGTCCGCAGACAGACTGTCTGCAGCTGGCACTCGGCCCAAAAACAACAATCTTGCTCTTACTAGTTCTGAAAATATTACATAATTTGTCTTTGGGCATTTAATTCATTCTTTGGCAAATTGCAACCTCTTCAAGTTTTTGCATGTGTTTTTAAAAATTGAACTTTACATGGTCTTTTTATCACGGCAGTACGCACTGTTAACTGTGTGCCTTGTTTTATGACCCTCGAGCTAAACACTGGAGGAGCCTTTGTCATACTGGCTGTTCTTACATCCATTGGAAAGATGCTTATCCATGTTCTTGTACATCTTTCTGGTTTTCAAAAATGCTTTCCACTTAGTAGTATTTCAGATCAATTTACCACAGCAGCCCATCCCTTTGTGCGCTTTTATTCAGGGTAGTATGCTGTTTTTCTGCACAATGTCCAAAATGACTCATCTACTTAGACTTTCATACAGGAATACACTAATAATAGCACAACAAACACGGCCTTAAACAAGAGATAACTGATTTTTCACAGAATTAATGACCTAGCTGACTGAACTTCAAGTATTATTAACACTTGACTTAATTGCATAGGATCAGCAGCACCCATGTCTTGTCCCAGAAGTTTGTTTTCTAATACTTTACTACACCTAATAATTATTTTATTTTCCTGGTAGAATATACATGTTGAACCATAAATGGGGATAGTGGCGTTGGGCTGCTCTGATTTTGAACACAGCTGAACATTACCAACAAGAAGAGACCTGCTATCTTATAATCTTTAAATGTCATTGTAACATATATGCCAGTGAAATTTGTCCTCTGCATTTAAGCCATTCTTTAGGGAACAATCAGCTGCTGCTGTGAGGTGCCAGGGGAGCATTCTGGGGCTAAGTGTCCTGCTCAGGGACCCAACGTGGCAGCGGGATTCAAACCGGGCAACTTGTGTCCTCTCCGGGAAGCCAGCACCCTGTTCTAAAGTCACTAGGGCACCACTCCCACTGCTATTTATTTCAATTCAATTTAAAATACTTTACTTCGTTAATCAAAAATGGAAATAACTCATATTATGCAAGTGTATTTATGCAAAGCGTTGTTTATGCTGATGGCTGTTTGCAGGAAGGATCTCCTGTAGTGAACCTGTCTTACAGCAGACCTGAAGAAGCTTCTCACTGACGGCTGTTGGTAACTGTCTGATGAGGACTATGCTCAAGGTTGTCTGTAATGCTTTTCATTATATGAGCAAACCTTCGTCATACGATCATCTCCAAAAGTTCCAGAGGAGTCCAAAGAACAGGCCTGCTTTAACAGCTTGTTTAGTTTTTTTAAAAAACAAAGAAATTTTATTTGTGTTCTGCATTCAACCCATCCCTTAGGGAGCAGTAGGCCCCTTTTTACAGCACAGGGGAGCAATCTGGGGCTAATAGTTTTGCTCAGAAGCCTTCTCAGAATGCAAGTGCACTGCTCTAAACACAAGGTCACCGCTCGCAGGCTCTGATGAAGCTACCCCAAATGATGTGATGGCAGAGATCACATTCTCTACAACAGACTTATAGAAGATATGCAGCAACTTGCTGCAAACACTGAAGGATATAAGCTCCAAGAAGTACAGTCTGCGCTGTCCCTTCTTGTAGAGGGCATCACAATCTCATCTCCAGTCTAGTCTGCTGTTCAGGTGAAACACAAAGGTATTTATACTTGTCTACTACCTCTACTTTTTCTCCCATGATAGTAATAGTGTTAGACCTATTCCTGTTTCTTTTGAAATTTACAATGATCTCCTTCGTTTTGGTCACATTTAAGATGACTGTTTCTGCAGCATGCCACAAGGCGGTCCACCAACTCCCTGTTGTCGTATTCCTGTCCATCTCTGATACACTCCACAACTGCAGAGTCATTTGAGTATTTCTGCAGAATGACAGGAGTCTGTCTTGTATTGGAAGTCTGAGGTGCACAGAGTGAAAAGGAAGGGTGATAGTACAGATCCCTGTGGCGCTCCTGTGCTGCTGACTACCTGGTCAGACACGCAACCGTTGAGTCTCGCAAACTGTAAAAAAGAAAAAGAGTCCCACATGTATCTTAATCCAGTTAGCTTTACGTTTACTAATTTGTACTTTGAAGCTGAAATGTCATTTATGTGAAACGTTTTTTCATTGTGTTTGGCCACACCTGTCAACAGAAGTCCCTAAATAACCGAGAATGTGCAGCAAGAAAAGGGTCAAATCCTCACTCTCCATTCTCTATATAGAGTTTTTTTTTTAACTCTCTATGTTGTGTAACAGAAATGCATATTAATAAAACATATACATATCTTAATGGTGCAAACACAAGTCAACACTTTCAAGTGGGTTAGCTTGCACTTTGCCTTCCTTTTTCCAAGTTTGGACTTTCATCACTTGCCAGCATCGGTGGAGAGTCTTTTACAGGTACACTCCTGCAAAACTTTTTGCTTGCTCATTTGCAAAGCTAGGTTAAGCTTATGTAAAAGAGATGCATTTCCGAGTACATTGGAGGCCCAGGAACAAACATTTCCCTCTCCTTCCCTCCCCTTGACAGACGAATGACAGCTATTTAAATGCAAACTGTCATTAACAAACACAACCCTGCGCGACACCTGCTTTAATCACGGCAACAAAGGCGCAGCGAGTGGCCGAGTCGGAGCCCCCTCTGTGTGTGATATTCAAATGACGGGGAGGTGCAACATACAAAAACAACAACATCAAAGAATAGGCTGCGCGGGGAGAGAGATGTGCTGCTCCGTGTGCCTCCCACCACCACAATTAATCAGCTTGATTTTTAAAAGAGAATAAAATGTGAAAGGGCTCCAAGTCACTAAATCACTTAGCCTCAGAACAGGATGAAATTATTGTGCTTTTTTTTTTTGAACGCCGAGCTGCTTTTCGCAAGATATTCATGAGAGTTTAACAAAGTTGTTTCAGATACATTTTAGTGATCACAAGAACAAGAAACATTTTCTATTATTGTGGGAAAGAGAAACTCTTTGACTTGTTTTGCCACTCGGCCGTGGTCCCGTCTCCGACTGCTGCTATTGTTCTGCCCGGTCATAATTTATATGAGGAAGTCATTGGGCTGTGACATTTTGCATCCAAGCCAAGACCTGTGCACTTGTAACTAATGCACTGCATTTGTTCTGATTAGTCGCTGTCTTATTCTTTGCTTTTCTTTTCCCCCCACCCCCCCCCCCCCCACCCCGCCATGCCCACCAACAGCGACAACAGCAGAACATCAAGGCATGTTTGCAGCAAGTTCCCCTTTGTTTGCTTTGCCACAAATTTGCACAGATTAAGATCAGCAAATGAAGATAAACATTTCAGTGCATTTCCACCGGCCGTTTGTTCCTCGGTGATGTGTATCGTCAGTAAATATGAATCCTGGACTGCAAAAGATTGCGGCAACTTAAAAAGGAACTAAATCCCCCCCGCAAAAAAAATGTCTTTCTCCTCCCCTATATGCTGACCTATTACAACAAATGTGTTGTGCGGTTCAGACGTTTGTTCCCAACGATTTAAACATTTGAATGTCCAATCTCTTTATACGAGTTGCATATAAGGCAAAGGATGCATTTGTTCAAATATTCAGCTAGAATACAACCAGAAGCTTGTTGATGACTACCAAAAGTATGTGATGTCATTGCAACTTGCTAGGGGACAGTTACCAAATATTAGTGAGGGTGTATGCATATATTTAAGGGGGGGGGTGTGCATATTTGAACTTGTTTGTACCATTTTGAGCCTGTCTGGACTGGAGATAATCAAGAATAAAGGCAAACTTGTACACCCGGTTTGTGTTTATAAAATGTATTGTAGTTTTGCGTTGTGCAGTTATTCCATCTTGGGGGGAAAATCATGTTTTAATGCTTCAATAAAACCAAAAATTAACAAATCTTTAGATGTTCTACTTGTATGGTACACTGTATGTTATTCTGCGCGTAGATTTCTGCAGAACATCAGGAAGAATATATTGGATTTCGACAAATCCTCTTAGAAACAATACGATATTCCGTTACGGTCAGAACAAGTCTGATATGTGTCTTGCACCGTTGTTTACACACAAACACAAACAGAATCAAAATGACTTCCCGGAAAGATAAAAACACATTTAGGTCATAACAGCTGGAAATTCATATCCACACCCCAGCTATCATTTCACTCACATATGGCACTAATCTGACCAAATCCTGAGGTAAAGCATACATCTGGGCAGGAGCTCAAGCAACAGAAGACACCTGCATGGCTTGTTGATTGCCTCAGTACAAGTTTGGAAGCAGTGTAACTGTAATTATTAAGACATCTGGCACAAGAAGGGAATACATGAGGAGCCCCTTTGACTAATCAAATTTAATCACACAACCAAGCTGCTGGAGATAATTAACGGCCACGGATTACGACTTCAGTCGGCTGTCGATTCTTTGTCATGAAAAGTTGTAATCATAGGCAACGCTTCAGACACAAATATATAAAGGTTAAGGAAAAAAATATTATTGAATTAAATGATTAACCTTTTTGCTTCAGAAAACATTAACTTTTTATTTTTGGTGCAGTAGTTTCCATAAAATGTAGAGGCTCAGTAGGGACTGCAAACATAAAGAAAAGGTTGTTTTTCAAATCTTTTGGTCTAATGTGAGACTTTAACATGCCAAAGAGAAAAATCTGCTCAAACAAGATCATTTACAGTTTTTTTAAAAAAATAGACTGAACTCATGTATGCATGATTTCAGACTGGTTAGGATTTACAGTAAACCAAGTGAGATTCCAAAGTATTTAATCTGAAGTCCTTAAAACAAAGTAAAGCATAATAAAGTGAATTTTCATGGCAGATGCCGTATCACAAAGATAAAGATAAAATAAGATAGGAAATACTTTTAGTATCCCACAATTTCGAAATGTGGCTGGCTAACAGTGGCAAAAACACAGTTACACACTAGATTAGTAATATGAACAACAAGCTAATTTAAAGTTAAGTTCTAAAGCAAAAGAGAATGAACTTATCAGAAAGCCCAAAAAAAGAAAATGTTGCACAAATATTGATAATATGTTATATTCTGATAAAAATGCAGGATTGATTATAAATAGAGCAAAGGCAGCTGCTGGTTTATACAGAATGATGTGAGAAAACTGCAATATGTATGCTTTACAAGCAAACACCTCAGAGTAGCTAAATAGTGTGCAAATGGAACTCATCTAAGACGCAATGTAAATGATTCTTGATCAGATTAAAACCTGTGCAACATTTAGCATGTGGTAAACACGGAGTGATTAAGCAGCAGAGGTTATAACGTCTGGCAGCAGGTGGAATTAAAGGACCAACCAGTCCAGTTTGTTGTTCAGGTGAACATCCAGGTACCTTGTAAGAGTACTTAGAATACTTATAAGAGGATATATACATTAGACTATATAAATTCAAACACTCTTTTAGCGGCATTTTATCTGACAGATTGTGTTTTTTGTTCTTATCTTGAGACTTACCGATTAAATCCGGAATGGTAGGGAGTTGAAGGACTGGAGGGAAAATATTCTGCAACAGTAATGTAACTCATTTTAGAAGCATATAGTTGTAATCTTTATGGAATAACTATAACTGTATCTGTTTATTTTATTTTTTATTGAAGAAGCTGTGCTGTGTTATGCTTCAAGTTTGTCACGTCTTTGCAGAATGGAGATCGATTCGTTTTGCACTTCTACCCCTTTCATAATTCCTTAATGAGAAGATTTGGTCTTAAAAGTCTTGACTAAAACTTTTCTAGAGTTGTCAATGCTGTATACCCCACCAGAGCAAAATACTACATAAATCTATCTAAATGTGACATGTCAAAGGAAGGTGAAATGAAGTGTAATGAGGGAAAGAACACATATAAAAGTGAGGTTTGCTTATTTAGCACCCTTTTTTGGATACTAATTTTAATGCACTCTGCCATACAGCAACATGTTCTCAATCCCTAAAGCTGATAACACAGCCTGTGTTGATATTCATACAGATCACTTGACTTTATAGGTGATGGTTAAATATCATCAACAGCTGTGAAACTTAAAAAACTGAACAACAAACAAACAAATCCAGTTTGCAGACTGACTATGAAATATGGCAAAAAATGTGGTTAATCACAGTGGATTCATGATTTAACAAGGACAGCTATACTTGCTCATATTTTCACGATATTAATATAAAAAAATATATGGTTCTGGATTTTACTTAAAAAAAAGCAAATAGAAGTATGGTCTTAGTAATATTATTTTCCTTTGTACTCATTAAATGTAAATAATTTACGGCAGAGTAATTCATGGCTTGAAACCTGATTTGTCTTGCAGAGGTTTGTGCATCTGAAGTAACTTGGCGCAACTCTAATGTAAGATATTAGTCCTTCAATTTGCACAGAAAGCACCGTTTATGATACTGAATTATGTTTTTTTTTTTATATATAATAAAGTACATGGTTTGATGTGAAGCAAAAAGATGGGATTAGATATTCAACTCCTCTATAATTAAACAGTGGCTGATTATTCTCCAAAAACACGGCGGGTGTAAAATCTAAAAAGAGACATTTAGCTGTAAAGAGGCCATTTGTTCTGAAAACCAGCAAAATTACCTTCATGTAGCCTCATGAAGCTCATGAAGCCATGATCAGGAGGGGATTTGGGGAGCTTTTTAGTCTGGTAGAAACCCATAATATCCACGAACAAGACAATCTAGGTGACATTTAGCTGAGGAAAGGCTAGAAGTCAATTTAATATAGAGCCATCGATTTCTTCTAGACAATAACATTTGTCAGAAATAGGATTTTTATATATTTTTATGCTTGTTTTTTATTAGAGCTAAAAATAAATTCCCATTTCCTCTTGTCAGAGGCCTTTAGCAGTACACTGAGTGGTCACAAAGCAGTTATTTAAGAATTAATTTGGATTAGAAAACAATGAATGACGCATGCAATACCCTGTGTAAAAATACATCTTTTTTTCCCTCAATGACATGTAGAATCAGAGTAAAATGTCCCTTTTTAGGCCAGTTACAATTACCAAGATGAAATGTCTTTAAACTTCTTATTGTTAATGTTACATACATTTCAATAGGATTAATTCAGCCTACATCTTTTTGACTTTATTTATAATGCCCATTTAGACAAAACATGCAAAACTGGGGATTCACACAGCCTAAACATGGACGCTGGGTTCATTGGCCACTAACCTGCCAGGGTCTGCACCCCACCGTGTTCCAGTGACAACCTGGAAAAGCTCCCAAAAGTGCTGGTGACCAAAATCCTTTGCAGTGAAACCAGAACAATCCCCTTCCTGACCATGGAAAGGGCTGCAAGTTTATTATAAAAGAAAAGAAGGAAAAACATCCTTTTAACACTAGGATGCTCCATCAAAATGCAATTCTAGCTCCTATTGGGCCGAGACATTCTTTGGTTTTTTAAAAAAAAAAAAAGAACTGCTCTAGTCTCCAAAAACAGCCACAACACGCTCAAATCGGTAATATCTGAAGCACTCTGTTTAAAATGCAGCACATTAGCCTCACGCAGTATAGTGAGCATAAACCTAATACCCCATTCACTTATTTATGATGTGCTTTTTGGCTTAGATCACCAAAAAAAAAAATGTTTTTTTGTCTCCTTTTGATAAATACACTCCCACATTCTCATGAATGTCAATAAGACTTCACCCCATGTCTTTTAACAACATTCAAATGTGTCATTTTCTTTTGGTTTTGGATCACACAGCTCGCATCAGTGAGTGAGAAGTCATTAAAGCCTAACTTGGAGCCAAATAACAAAAATAGGGAATACATTTTGCTCTCACCTTACAGTAAACTATCACAGCCGTGCTGCTTTTTTTCCCCCCCAGCTCTTGGATATCTGTAAACAGCTTTTCTTCCAGAAGGTGTTTGAATAGAAACCTGAACAAATACCCCCCATTTGGTTAATGCTGTATTTTCTCTTCAGTCGGGGACAGTGTGGTTGGAAATGATAACAATAGCAAAAACAAGCCTGCAAAAATATGAAGGACAAATTGTTGTTTTTTTTCCAAATTGTTTAATCTATATTTAGAGAAAGATATATTCTATCTACTAAGGCAGCAACATCAACTCAGTCCTCGCAATGCCACACAAGTAATCATATTTTCGGGAATTTTAACCCAAAAAAATGTTTAGGTTAACAGGTAATGTCTGTTTTTAAAAAATGTATTACATGAAACTTTAAGACATACACACAAAATTGTATTTTCCATCCCATAGATGCCTACTCAAAATTATGAAGGGGTTTATTATCCGAGCCTTGGAGTAGCAAAACTTGAACTCTGTTTCTGATAAAATGTAACTTTTTTTGTGAAAAGTCATTTAGAAACCAATCAAATCCCCCTCATGACAGATTTGCAGTATAGGAAATCTGCAAAAACATTGTTTTTTCCTAATGGGGGAAAAAAAATCTGAATGGAGCTCAACGGTTGTGAATACAAGCAGAAATCAAAGTGTAATTGTAGACTGTTTAGGAAAAGTGTTTTGAATGGAATCAGAGGCAAAAAAAAAAGATGCTGAAAAGACACAGTTTTTTGTTATTACTTCAAAAGGCACATTACAAAAAGGCAGATACAAATAGTGAAAATTCCCACCTAAAATACAGAAACCGACAAAATCTTAGGCTAATTTTATAAACAAAGCCACTTTTGCAATAATTTAATATTAAGAACAAAACCAAAAAGAAAAAAAATTAAACCTGCATGAAATTGTGAAGAGATTTTATAACCATGGAATAGAAAAGAAAGTCATATCAAAAAAAGAAATCCGATTGTTTTGTTATGGGAAAATGAATTAAAAGCACAGTATCTTTTTAGTAAGAGCCTGTGGCATAAAAATGCTAACAGAACAGTGATTGCTCTTAGATAAAAAAAAAAAGGACAAACAATTACACCAAAAAAAAAAAAAAGAGAAATAAAAATCTCCTTTACAATAACCCGGACAGATTTCATGTGGCTTTCAGAAATACAACCAAAGCCTCGCAAAGCAAAAATAAAATAAAATATTTCAAGCAAACCAGGATGGTTAAGTACTCTCCTCCACATATGTATCAACCTGAAATAAAACCACCCATTGATAAACACGCACCGGGGCCCGCCGCAGCAGTTGTGTACCTTTCAGGTGTACATGTGGTGCTGTGCTTTGATAACAAAGACCATCATTTTGGAATATTCCTCAAAACTAGTTTTGCCTCGGGCTGAAAGCAGTAGTAAATCGGCTCGAAGATGTCTGTGTTTTTCCACAGTGGGCAGAGATAAATTGATTTCAAAAACTCTGTCCTGCTCCGTTTGGATACTGCGGCCACATCCACATCACAGAAAGCTCCTCGACAGGCAAATTGAGCAGTTATGCTGGTCCAAAGCTGGAACGCGGGCAATGTAAAGGCTTCAATTTACCCTCCTAGATGCATATGAAATAATAAATAGAGGCACTCTTTGAGGTGTAAAGCGAGTCTGAATATTGGATGACTGTTATATGAGAAGTCAGATTTTTTTTTTCCTTCTTTTTCTTTTGCATGGTTTGTATTTCAATAAAAAGCTCAAATGTTGGTTCTCTGCTTTTGACCAGAACTTATCTTGTCTCATTCAGGGTCCAGAAGACTCGTGTGAGAATGAGAATGTTCTCCCAGAGGACCCAGAGACATTTAAATGTATCCATCAGCCACAGCTATCACATCCAAAGAAGTTTTCTTTGGGTGTTTTCATGTTGCAGCATTCTTTAGACTTATTGGCACCACTGGGGACGATGTGTAAAATTAATAAATGTTTACTGGAGAAGCATAATGTTACACAAAAAAAAAAAGAAAAATCCCCTGTCCTTGAATTATTGGAAAACCTGTAAATTCTGTTTGCGGATAAGAAAGCACTGGGTCTTCAAGAACATTTTCAAAGCTGGAACCAACAGAGAGAAAGGTTTGCTTCGTTAACCTGTTGAAAGACACATAATGATCAACTTGAGTTTTCTGGCAGAGCCCATCAGATTTTTGTTAAAATATCCAGATATTTCAAAGAGTTCATGACGTCACGCGCTCTAAGAAAGCTCTCAGTGTCATGAGTTGTGTGGCTGTTGCATCATGGTGACACATAGTGGGGCAACCATGGTTAGGAGGGAGGTTCCAAAAGGATCTGTCATCAGAAGGGTTGCAGAGGTAGTCAGGGCACAGAGGCACTGAAAAGACCTGAGAATGCAGGGAGCGCAAAGGTAAAAGACTAGAGAAGTAACTTTAATCAAAGAAATAGGTCTTTCAAAATAAGAAGGAAAGGCCAAGGCTAGCTCTGCCACATCGGTTGATCATCAGGTGAGGAATGGTTGTCTTGCTGCTCCTTAAATCTCCAGCAATCCAATCAGGGAATTCAGAGCAGGTGTGCAGCCTGCCTTACCTCAGCCCCACCCCCCAGCAGAGATCCTCTGTTCAGAGAGAATACTCACTAAAGACAGGTTAATCAGGATATTTACTAAATTTTGTCCGTAAGGTTTCTTCAAGTGACGGTGGGTGATTAGTGTTTTAATGGATTTCTTTACTTAATTTGTACTTTAAATACCAAAACAAAAACTGTTGCACATGTAGTGCTGAATATGGACCAGGATTTGCTGACATACTTAAAGGTGACTTATGATGAAAATTTCACTTTTTGCACATTTATGTATTTCCATTTGGGTCTCTACTGCTTCTATAATAATAATAATAATAATAATAATAATAATAATAATAATAATAATAATAATAATAATAATAATAACCATCTGTATCAAAAACCTCCCAACACATCCTATCACTGCCCCTCACCTAGCAACCCCAGCCGAGTAAAACTGTATTAGACAAAAATTTAACACGCTTTTATATCACACCTTACATTGAAGTTGTAATTATTGTTGAAATAAATCACATACACAACTTAACATTAGCATTAATACATGCCGAAAAATGTGCATATAATTTTCTTACACGTAACAACAGCTGGATGCTAGCACTATTAGCATCTTATTGTTTCTCAGATTCCTCTACCTAAAACAACCAAAATGCCTCCTAGAAGTGTCTTACACAAACCAACAGATAAAACCATAACACTCACAGACAGATGTTTCTAGGCAGCTGGGCAGATAGAACAGGATAGTTCAAGTCTGCAGAAACGTGGCTATCGGCGTAGCTCTGGAACAACTAGGCTGTAAAATGGACTATTTATGATTCAGAAACTGTTGCTGCATCTTTGCTGGTTGTGCAGGAGGCTTCTTCAGCTTCTAGGTCTGACTCAGGGTCAAAGATGTACTGTTGCAGCATTGCACATCGGTTTGCAGCCATTTTCACGTGTATTAATGTTGCATTCCATTTAAATGTGGAACCCGGAAATCCTGGCTTGCAATTGGAAAAATCAACTGTAACGGTCGCTATAACGCATATAAGGCCGATTGTCAGATCCAATATTGCATCTCCTCACATCAACAACAGTAAGCTGTGATGAAACATATTTATTTTACAAGACACAGTTGTAAGAGTGCGTCTAAAATCAGTGTTACTTAAAGCGACTGCAACTCTGAACCGAACAAATTAAAAGTGGTGTTTGCATGTGGAAAGTACAGCTTTAAAGGACGTTATCAGGTACTATGAACAAAACAACAGCTTTCCTGGCCATTGCCGTATGGGGCTTGAAAGGGTGACGTAACAACCACACTGCATTGTGGGAAATCGGGGCGTTTCTCATTTGTTTGCACCGCCTGCATCCACAATGCAGCCTTTGTATTCTATTCATTTGTTTTTTTTTAAGTCAAAAACATGGTGTCTACATGCTGTGTCATTAACTGCCATATTCGCTCACACTATCGCTTCGGGAAACAGAACGATGGATTAAGACTTTATAATTTGCCGACATGGAAACAAAGCCAGGGAGCTCGGCTCCCCGAACTGACAAAGAGACGCCGAATGGCCTAGATAGCAGCCGTTTGTCTTGATTTCAGATGAGTTTTCGTATAATAACATAAAACACATTACAAACTGAGTGCAGTGATGCCATGAAAGATGAGGGAGCGCTAGACATATGAAAGTCCCCTACAGACTTGCGCGGACATGAGTCTGTGGACATCTGCGCAGAATCTGTGCACGCCCAAGGCAGACTCTGCGTGGACTCCACACAAACA
Organism: Fundulus heteroclitus; assembly: GCF_011125445.2. NCBI lineage: Eukaryota > Metazoa > Chordata > Actinopteri > Cyprinodontiformes > Fundulidae > Fundulus > Fundulus heteroclitus. The sequence goes on from NC_046381.1 coordinate 6,812,534, forward strand.
GATACTCCCAGACTCAATTTTTACAACCGCATACGCGGGGTCACACTATAAACTGTTCGGCTGCAAGAAGTCTTTACACCGAAATGTTTTATATGTGACACCGAGCTTTATGCACTGAGCTGCTCCAAGCAGGCGGTCACAAGGACGCGCTGCATCACAGTCCCTCTCTCTGTGCGCACTGAGAGATGTGTGGTGTGACCTATGGAGCTAGAACAGTCTCAACTTTTACAAATACACATATGTGTATTTGTAAATATTGAGACTGTTCTAGCTCCATAAAGCCTCCTGGGAAACAAAAGGCTCTATGTGTTCAACTCTAATCAAACAGTTTACCATCCCTTCCCCTGCTTCGCCCCACTGGCAGAAAGAATGGGAATTGTAGGAATTTGTCACAAGAAATGTTGGCAATAGATACGCTCGACTGTGAAGAGTAAAACGTCCATGGAGTTTCCCTGGTTCATAAATAAATGAACCGATAAGCCCCTAAATATTTCCAACATGAAAACAGAGTGGACACCAGGCTTAAAATAGTTTTTAAACAAAATTGTACGGTAGACGCCGGAGCGGAGGAGAAGTGCTGTGTGACGTGAAGCAATATTGTTCACGTACTTCTAAAATGACAGCTTTCTGTTTCACACAAAATAATTCAGAGATCCTGGACCCACCCAAAGTTGCTTCGTCCATGAGCCCATAAAGACTTTGCATTTCTGAATTCTTCGCCGGTATTAAAAACTCCATTATTGAGATAAAAAAAAACAAGCTCAGCTTCTGACAATGGCAGCCGGTCATGCAAATCCTTTGTCCATTTATTATGTTCATGTGGATCAATCCCACCAATCGTAGAGGTTTTTTTCAAGATAGCAAACCTTTGGAACAGGGTCTATCTTATTTTGGTACGGTCCATCACCTTTCTCGGTGGTACGGATCATTTCTCAAGCACTTTGCGTCTCTGTCTCTCACGGCACGGTATCCGGATCAGCAATGTAAAAAAAAAAAAAGCCTTTGTCCTGGAAAATGGCAACCACATCCCACATCATGTCCTTTTGAGCCCCATAGGAATCTTAACCTTTCGTTTTTTTGTTTTTATTTTGGAATCCCGACTTCTCTGACTGTATCGACTGGAACACTTTTTACTCAGGTTTACTCCTTTTCCAGCTCCTTTTTTCGTTTTTTGAGGCAAATGGAATGCAACAATAGTGCGAGTTTAAACATTAAAGCTATATAGCCATATTATATGCTTTAAAAAAGACCAAAAACTGTTTGATATTGATAAAATAAGGTTATATACACCAAGTCTCAGTCCTGATAATGTTTTGATGGTCCTTCTTGTGGATAAATATAGCCCCAGCCCGGGGCACGATTAGCAGATTAAACAGACGTGGTGCCATCTAGCAGCAGTATCGCAGAAGTATCATAATATCGGTTTGCTTAATTAATAAATCAATTGTAAATAATGCCAAACTGAGCCTGACCCTCTGCAATGCCTCTCAGTAAAACTGCAGCTCAGCGTGATCGAAAACCTACCGTTAATAATTAAATAAAGCGATCTAACAGCAACTTTAAGAGCCTCATATCAGAACATTTACTCACATCAGTCAACTCTGCGGTCACATCTGAGCAATGAGCAGGTTTAGCGTCTGGTTCAGTGATCACCAACAGTCACAATGTATTCCCAGTGATATTCCAGTCTTTTACCTGTGAATCATATATTTTTTGCATCTTTTTTCATTAGATCTTGGAACAATCCTCATTGTTTCGCCTGGAGATGCTAATGTTTTAACCCCTGCTGTGCATGCACAGTACGTACTTCCGTTAAAATCGTAAATAAACATGAAAGGCTTTATTTACTAACAAACTGAGCAAAACCAAGGCATAAAACACCAAAATAATAACTAATATGCCAGCAGGACATGATAATCTTTTTCAAAAACTTAGTATTCAACCAGAGTGAGCGACTGACGTGTAAATGAAAAAAAGTCAAATAACGTGGCTATGCATCTTTAAGTTTGGGGGCACAGCCAGCTGCAGCTTATTTGCATAAACTTGACAGAGCTCATTCTTAAAGGAACTCAATGTAGGGAAAATCTATTTTTTTGAATATGATTTTGTGCAAAGGTTTTAATAAACATGTTTATATAATCCTATCCTAAATGTTTAAAAGGAAGCATAATAGGTCACCTTTTATAACTATTGCAAATACTGGATAGGCGTCCAGAATTTACAAAAAATATTTATGTAACCGTTTCTGTATGTGTAAAGTCAAAAACTAAACTTTGTTTTCAGGAGCTGCAGTCAGATGTTCAACTATACAAAAAGAAAGAAAGATTGTACTCTTTTTTTTATTTTATTATTATTTCTAAAGTCACCATATTTGTCACCATGGGAAAATTGTTAAAATATAGGTTTCTCTTAATTCTTCAGTTCATATTTAGAGAGGAAAGCTAATTACCAGCTGATTGGTTTTGATCTACAGTGACCAAAATTGTAAAGTTCTCTACAGGAGTAACCCCTCCTGAGATGAGCAGAAGAGCAAAGCGTCTTTTTTAAAAACTGGCAGCTGGTTTACAAAATTCTCCTCATAATATTGCACCGATCATCATTTCTTTCTTTGTTCTTTTCTTGTCTTATGCCAGAGAAACAAAAAGACCTTGAACATTTACCACAACCAATCCTTTCCAGGTTCAATTATCTACAGGTTTTGTGATAAAAACTGGTCACAGGCACCTGTATTTTCTTTTCAACCCTCAACCTGCCCACACACACACTTCTTTCATCCTTGGCTTCTTCTTGAGTACACATAATTTACTGAAATTCTTTGGATTTTTTTTTTTGTTGCTTCTCTATTTTTTTTTACTCTTTTTGCTGATTGCAGGGAGGTAATAAGAGGGCTGAAGGAAAATAACACGTTTCACCTACAAGGTTAGAAAGAGTAAATTTTGTGAACATACACAGGCTGGTCGGTTGTTTTTTTATTGTTTTGTTTCAGAAAATCTCGCTGTTCCTTTTCATTACCTTGCGATGAAACATTGTAACAGGCAAGAACAAAAATCACTAAGTTTGAACCCTTTGTGCCTTATTAAAAAACTTCAACTGAAACTGTTTTATGCAGTCCAAACATGTGCTCTCTTTAAAAATCAGCCATTAACATAAGAAACAGATATTTTTAGCTCCCTCCGTGTCTTTTACCTCGAAAGCAAACGCAACTTTTAGTGAGATTAGAGAAGCCGCTGCACAGCTCCATCTCCTGTGACTTCTATTTATACTTTTAAGCAACTTATGTTATCAAGAATCAAAGGGTTTAATCAGCATATTTATATCATTTTTTATAATTATCTTATTCACTTGTGCATCTCATTATTTTAGTTTTATCTCACAAACGCCAAAGAAAAAATATTAATAGTTTATCCATTAATTGTCATTTTGCGAGCTCTTGGGTTTATAGAAAAAAGCTGTTGGCTAAAGCTGTTTATCCTGCTTACATTTTTATCATTTTCTTCGAGGACAGAGATTTTATCTTGTATTTTGTGTTGTAGCCTAATTATGTTGAACAACTTTTGAAAAAAGCTCATTGAGCTCATGTTGGGCTCTGGTCATTCAGTTTTGGTTGTGTCTTAACGTCTTGGGGTACAAAAGAAGCACCATCGGCTGTGAGATATTTACTTGCATAAATTCATACTGTCAAGAGTGACATTTCATTCCTTCTTTGACAAAAAAATATTTGAAGTCATTTTCTATGTTTTTATTGTAGTCTGTTTGAGGAAACGTGGATGCATTATTCCAAAAAATACGTCGTACCAGCAGGAGGTAACTTCAAGCTATCGTGGTTTGACCAGGAGTGCTAATCTGTTACACTGTAAAATAGTCAACTGAAGCTACATCCACACCGAACAGAAGAGTTTGAGCGTAAAGATGAAACAGCATGAAGCCGGAGGAGCCTTAACAAGCATTGTAATACCACGCCATACCAGTGAGTGGCACGGTAACACTGACACAAAGTTAAAGAAGGGAGAAAACGTAAGGAGATCTCGGCAAAACCAACAAACGCAGAAGAGAGAAACGGGGCGTTTGTACGGACTGAGAACAAGGCGGTCCAAACAAAAACGCCGTAGAGGAGCAAAATTTGGTACAATAAATTGAGTTGTTTCTAAAAAACAATCGCATCTCTGGAGTCGGCCATTGTTAGCGCATCTGTGTTGGAGGGTGGAGGCGAGGTCTACTTTGACTCACATGCTCTAACACATCAGTGCGTAGCCGGCTGTGCCGATACCAGTTTCTAGATGGAGCCGCTGGGGGTTGGTTTCAAACTTTCCCCCTCTGAGAGATGGTTTCAAATGTTGTTGATTTAGTGGCTGCTTGGTCTAGACGGGACCCCCTATCCGGCGAGAAGCCAGTCCGTTTTCGTGTGGAACGGGCCTGACTGAAATGGGTATTCAAACCAGAAGAAACCAGTGCAATCCAACCTTTCCAGATTATTTTATTTTATTATTTTATGGTAATACCTTTTGTGGAATGTTAAAATATATATATATATATATAACAATGTGTGTATTCTGGAGCATGTAACAAAAGTAATTTCCCCCTGGGATCATTAAAGTATGTCTGATTCTGATTATCAAACTGAATTAGATTGTACATAAAATCAGTGGGCTTTTTTTATCTTTGATTCCTGTAAACATGTAACCACAATAAAAAAAAGCATAAATGGATTTGTCACAGTTGGTTGGTTTTCATATACAGGACGAAAGTAGGAAGGCTAGAAGAGCAATATGTCTTTGTGAAATGAGGTTAGTGAGGGGTGAGTTTACTAGAAGCCACTCATGTAAGATGTTTCACCATGTGGCTTTTGAAAAAGTAGAGCACATTGTTTCAACCAGTCTTCCGCTGTTCACACCAGGAACTCGCACGCACAGTGCAAACTGTGTAAAAAAAAAAAAAAAAAAAGTGTTAAACTGTTGGCTTTTTTTAACTGAAATTTTGTTTTATGAGTTAAATCTGTTCTCTGCTGATACTGAGCTTTTAAAAATAAATTCTCACATTATTTGTTCTCTGTTTACTGTACTCTTCTATATCACATCTGTTAAACTACACAAGAGAACCCATAAAGCATCTGTAGCCAAAATAAAGACTAGCAGCCATGCTGATGTCTGAATCGCAGTCTGGTTGATTTAAAGTATCTGTGGTGTTACAGAAACATCAACACATGTTGATTGCTCAGCTGATAGGCCAGTCTTCGACCTGGCTACATGTTTATTTGCATGTAAAGCAGGTGACTGAGATGCAATCACTGAGGATGAAATACTGAAGCAGAAGGGAATAGCTGTTCTTTGTATGAATACAACAACAAACGAGCGCCTTAAAACAGGCTATAACAATATTTTTAGTGCTTACTGACCTTGAGGGAAAAGTACAATTCCTAATCAGTTTATTTTACCCATGGCTGAGTGATATTACCCAGTATTTGAGAAAGATGCCCAGTCTGAGGAAACCCCCTGAAGGAGCCGTGCAATCATGGTTAGGAGCTCCTGTTGAGAGATGTCAAATCAGATTTATGTGAGCCGCTTTGGGAGATAAAACCACGACGTTCCACATTTTGGCGCGTTCACATCCATTTATGTAATTAACTGGGGCTGCTCCTGTAAGGGACGACGGTTAATAAGCTCCAGCGGGGACGCGGGGAGGCAGGTGAACCTTTGGCCCCGGAGATGTTAAACACAGACGAATAGATGCCGCGGCACACGCGCAGTCCTGTAAATCAGATAAAATGTGCAGAGGAACGGTACGCAAATGGGCCTGACAGTGAAAACTCAATATCGCCCAAATGGAGGGGCCCTCTCATCGGTATTGGAAAAGCGGTAACCTTTCCCTGTAGCTGGCTCACCTTTTCTAATGTTCGCACACTTGACGTTCATTTACAGGCTTTACCCTCTTCACAGCCCCTCAAAACCTTTACATGTGAAGGCTGGGCGTAATGGGCTGTTGGCTAAATTAATGTAGAATTTTTATAGCTCGGATAGGAAGGATATGAGATGGATGTGTTATCTACTTACTGCTAGTATTCCTTGCCTGCTACAAATGTGATCATATCATCAGAAAGGACTTTTATTTCAGGGTAGAGAGGCCAGGGAATGCAAGGCCATGGGTTTCATTACCATCTACAGTAGAGGCTGTGACCTGCTGACCGCTCTATAAACTGTGTAAATCAAGGCATAGATAGATTGATAATTTCAAGAGCATTTTTTAATGGGATCCAATAACTCTTCTTCAACTGTGACCCATTTGCATTCTTTCAGATCCTTGACAATCCTCTGCTGCCTCTTCTACCTTTAAATGAAACCCAAGGGGTTTTACTTACGCAAATACAATAAATAGAAAGACTTATTATACAGCGACAGAGAGAGGTGTACATACACTCCTCGTTGGTACGTATCATATTAAATTCACCCTTTTAAAGACACACTGGATAATTTTTCACAGGGTGGATGATCATACAACATACAACTTGAGTGAAGTTTAAAACAAGCACTGGATGCAGAAGGTTGAATTTTGTCCAGATTTTCTCCAATCAACACCATAAAGTCTAAACCAAGGGTGAGTAATTATGTGTCCCAAAGGCCCCCAGAAGCAAGTTTGGAAGTTGTTAATGGCCAGATTACTGGTTGAATCTATTTTTTTTTGTTTTACAAAGTTAACATTCATGGGGGAAAAAAATAGATAAAACGTTTTATCATCTTCAGCACCAACCTAACGGTACTTTATTTTTAAAACATATTCCTTTGGGCTCATTTAAATGTTTTTTTCTGTTCAGTCTCTGTTTTCCCCGTGACAAACATGCAGCTCATGAGCCTGACCTGCACAGTTTGCAGCGATTTGACCAATCTGTCAAGGTTTTTGTAACTGCAGTTTATGGGGTACTTGTTTGTTATATATTACCATTTGCAAACATCAGCCATTAAGCCATCTTTATTGCAGTTTCTTCAACCAATCCACTGGGGGTGGGGGGTGGGTTGGGGTCACATTTAAACCATAAATGGTAACTCTCACCCTTATTAGGGTGATCAAAACATTGTTCCTTTAAGCCAAGCCAATAACAACCCTAACGACTCCTCGTTACAGAGAAGTGGACCACTTTCAGTCCAATCTGTTGGCTTAATGGCTTTAACGACCGCCCATTACTAAGGGGTGGACCTGTTTCGATTGAATTTGCATGTTATCTAAGCCATTGCAAGGCCTTTGTTGGGCAATGGTATAAAGCTTGTTACTCCACATTACTCCAGACTTTTTGAATTGAGAAAGCTTCCGGGAGAGGAAGCGAAACGTCTTCAACTACGGAAAACAAGTCCAGTTGCTTTGTTTCTTACTTTTTTTGGAATGACCATGACCTGGATGACTGAGAATCTTCACCAGCATTTAAACCATAAAGTAATTTTCAATTGTTAGCACAGCACACATACAGTTTCCAAAAGGCACCAAACTTTGCAAACAGAACATTAACATGTTAAACAACAATCGGGAATGTAGACTAAGTTTTCTTTCTTTTTTACCAAGGACCACACAGTGAAGGTTAATTTTGGACATCTTGCCTTAAAGATTTTTTTAGCTATTCTCACACCTGAAAACAAGAGTTAAAAGCACTCTTTTGATTTTTCTGATCTGCAGCTTTCATAGCACACTATTGAACACAGAATATTTGATATCTGACATTTTCACGATCTCCAGGTGTTTGGACTTTCATTTTCTTTTATGTTATATTTTGACAATTTTGCTTTCCTGTTAAGTTTCCCAGATCATGTCTTCCATAATTATTCCCTTATTTTCATTATTCAGGTGCTTGTGTCTTTGGGTTTCTGTTTTTTCCTGCTTAGGTTATGTAGATTATGTTATTTCAGTTCATACTTTTGTGAAATATTAAGCAGATTTTGTTCTTAGTTAGTTATGTGAACATTTTGTTATATTTGCTGTTAAATTTCTTCCATATGTTTCCCTTCAGTCTGTTCATTGGACTCCTCTCCACAGCTAATCTGTTTAATTTGTCTCAGCTGTTCCTCATCTCCTCCTGATTACCTTCCACCTTCACCTGTTTTCTGCCTTACCTTTCTCTACACCTCACCAGTGGTGTCTCTGGTATGATAAGTTAAGTGGGGCACAAAAACTCAACACCTTTTAGCAGCAACTAATTTTATGGTGACACACAATCTGACTTTTACGAAATTTAAATGAAACAGCAATATTTGCATAAACCAACACACTAGAAAATCCATTATATAAGCTAAATGTAATTTCCTTTTTATACATAAATGACAAATAAAGGCTCACTCATATTTTTCATTTATTGAAAAGAAAAGATTCACATCAATCCTTCATTGAGCCAGCCAGGACAACCAACACTTGATTAATATTTGCTTTTATTTTACATTTTCCTGTTTTATTTTGTTAAAAATGTCTTTCTTACTGTTTTTTTACTTGCTTTTATTCTGTTTTTATTTTCCAGTGTTTTAATCATGTAAAGCACTTAGCATTTTCCTTGCACTGAAATGTGCTATTCAAATAAATTTACCTTGCCTTGCCTAGATGGTCGCACACAATCCGGCAGAACGTAAACGTAACGTGTGCGTTTGCAGTATTTTGGATGAACCAAGTTTAGGGCCACAGGATTTGTGCCCCACAGCTGTCTACTGAGAGTGTGTTGGGCATGCACACTGCAATTTCAGACGTTCATTATTTAAACAAACGTTGGCGGGCTGGCCCAATATCAAGGGGGCCTCAAGAGGATTTAGTCTACTGAGTCAGTATTCTGGCAGACTTAGATATATAGACACAAATGTTTATAACAGAATTCTATTGGTAAGGGAATTGGTCTGTGTTACAATATTACTCTGTAAAGAACGATCCTGTCCCACTGATTATTGTGAACATAGAGCTCCACATCGACATCTGGTGGGGCCTGGCCCCATTGGCCCCAAATGCAGAGACCCCACAGCACCTCACTGTAATTAAACTCCCTGTTTTTCATTTCGCATTGTGGGTTTCTTCTATTGACTTGTCCTTTCTGCTCCTCTATTTGATTTCCTGTTTCCCTGTATGTAGCTCTGTTGTTCCTCCTGATTTTTGCCATTTGTACTAGCTGCAAGTTAGTTTTTGTATTTGTATTCTTTTTTTAATTACATCCTGATTTTTATCATGCAGCTTCTGAGATCCCGTCTGCATCTTGGTTCTGCCAAAGCCTCACAGTCCATGACAGATATAAGTAGTTCGACTGAAATACAAGTAATCTTGCTTGCTTTGGATGAATCTTGTAATGTTGAGTTGGCAGATTTTGTATGATCCGTGTCAAAAGACTGTGTAATCCAGGAGGAATTGCTTGACATTGTGCCATTAAAAGACAGAACTCGTGATACTGAGCTAACAGCAATGACCACAGGTGGTGCACCAGCTTTGAGAACCTCATTGCTGAACTTGATATAGGCTTTTATGATGATCTGCTTCTCTACTGCAATGACTTTCAAGAGGAAATGTGCTTTCCATTTTTTTTTATTTCTAAAGCCAATGAAACTCTTTCTGGAAGATAAAAATCAGGACTACCCTCGGCTATATGACCCCCCAACAGGGTTTAGATTAGTGGTTTCTAGTTGACAGCACGCTCTATTTGAGCAAACTGAATCTGGAGGGGGGATTAAAAATGCATCCTGATCTGGTTCAAAGGGTTTCTGCATTTGTCAACAAACTTTGGCTCCTCCACATCGGTCTTCATAAAGGAGAGTATATTCACATTCCCTCCTTGTCGGCAGCGTGTTAAGAGACAAGTGGGGTCTCAAAAGAATGATTTACTACACAACACTGATGAAAAGCCTACAGAAGAGTTTTGACCACAAGTTCTGCAACCTGAAAAGGAAAAAAGACCAAAGATTATTTTATTAACCCTTTTACTGCTGGTTTACACTGTTTATGAGCCCCATTGGTGGCAGATGAGGCAGCTTCCCAGATCGAGTTGACTGAACTCTCTGTGGATGACAGGTTAATATAAATTTTGAAAGAAGAAGCCACAGACGTCTGGAAAATTGTGCCCACAGACAGATATGGCTATATTAAACATGCTGCGCTCAAGCTGATGTCAGTGTTTGGCTCAGCCTACAGCGTGTCTGTGAGTCCGTCTTCTCTACACTGAGGCAAGTCAGGTCAAAACGTCGTTCAGTTTTCACAGACACACGTATGAAAGACATGCTCCGAGTGGTCACAATACACAATACAAGCCAGACGTTAAAAAGATGGTGGAGAACAAAGACTGCCGTGTGTCCCACTCACCAATACTTCAGGGGCTCCCAACCTGGGGGGCAGCAGAGAACACAAGCGGGGCACATTGTCTGCTGTGTGGAAGTCATCAACATTTTTTTTGTGTATATTACCTTTTATAAATCTACACACATTCAACTAGAGAATAAAAACAACAATTTATTATGAATAAATGTGTGTAAACTCTTGTAATTAGTTACCTTATTCTTTTAAAATTAGGATAGACTGCCACAAGCAGGGTGGGTTGGCTTAGTTTGGCTTGAAGTCGTGGGCACCGTTTAGGTTTATGCTTTATAACATTAGAGGTGCTACAAATGTGTGGATGTTTTGTTGTGAGGCTCTTTGCAATGCTGCGGGGTTGTATTGTGGCTCTTGATGCTGAACAGGTTGGCCACCCCTGAGCTAAGCCCTATAAATCCTTCCAAGCCAGCTAGCTAGGAAGCTGGCTAGCTTTCTAAGACGTCTTGGCAACATCCCATCATTGAAACAAAAGGGCAAACATTCATACTTTGTATTCTTTCTGAAGTTTGCCATGTTTCAAACAGAAAATGCAGCACCAACCTGAGAAGATTTCAGCTTTCCTGTCACAAATCACAAAGGTTTTCGAAATAGAATGTTAATATAATGCAACAGTAAAGATAATGCAACAGAACAGGGGGCATATACCTGTTTCACACAATCACTCATCAAAGCATAAATAAAGCTATGTCTATCAGCTATCAATGTGTTAGAGACTCCTTTTTTATTACATGCAAATTGACAATTTATTGTTTCTGATTGTTTTCTGCAGAAGATATTTCCTTTTCAAATTAGCTGGTCATGAACACATTTATTGCAGGTGGGGCTATTTGAGATTTGTGTTTTTGTGTCCAAATTATTGTTTGTTAAGAAATTGTTAAGAAGTGTGTCTACAAAGTTTTAACAAGACACTTCATTGCAGCTCAAAGAAAATTACTTGATTTTGACAGTGGCACTCTGTACTGAATAGAACAGATATGTATTATTTAAAAGCAGTAGATTATTTGTCCAATGTTAAGCTAAATCAAGCGTTACACCATTAACACTGCCCACCTACTATTCCCAAACTCCAAAAACTGCAACTAAGGTTAATGTAAAAAAGTCTTCATCCACATGTCACAAAGGACATTTATGTTATGTAAATCACTTTAAAAATACATAAAGGAAAAGTATGAAAAAATGAAAAGCGCAACAATTTATATAAAAATGACTGATATCTTCCTGTAGAATAGTTGGATTTAATTTTAACATTCTGAGTTCTTGGGTACACACCTAATGTCAATTAGTGAACTTGGCACAGTGAAAACAGCCATTACTATCATGAGACAATGTGATACAAGAGTGGCATTACCATAGCTGGGTGTTTCCCAAAAGCTGATCAAAACACAGCAGTAACTTTTACAGGGAGGCTTTCAAGAGGCCGATGACAACACTGATTGAGTTGCAGACAATTCTGACAAGTACTGGTTCTGTTCTGCATGGGAACAATCTCCTTTGTTCGCTGTATGTCTGGAATAAGGAATAGAGTCAACTGTTGCAAAGAAGAAATCCAGGTCTGACTAAAAGTTTCAAAAAATACGTGGTACAGTGAAACCAACTGTGAACTTTTGGGCCACAATTTCAGAATTTGACGGTGTGGAGTTACTTCTCCTCATAAGGAAACTATTTTTTTTCTAAAGGAGGAAACAATTAGTCAGTTTTGACCCCCAACCTACATGTATCTGGTAGAAAGTTGAAAACCAAAAATGGGGATTTTAGTTGTTTAGCATCACACTGAGTCCACACATACATCCATGTCCACAACAGAATGGTTTCTATAGAGGGACTTTAAAGTTTCAGAATTGTCTGACCCAAGACCAGAACTAAATTTGCAGGCTCACCTGAAGATGGTTGTGGAAAAGATTTGGAGAAGTTTGCAGGATGGAGTGTTCAACATTATGTTAAGATGGGGTGTGTTGTGGGACTCCTACCATCCATCAATTTTCCAACACTCTTATCCCTATTGGGGTCACAAGGGATGATAGTGCCTATCCCTAGCTGTCAATGGGCGAGAGGCGGGGTGCACCTTGGGCAGGTCACCAGTCTATAACAGGGCAACACAGAGACAGACAGGACAAACAACCATTCTCACACACACTCACACCTAAGGAGAATTTAGACCGGCCAATTAACCTAACAGTCATGTTTTTGGACTGCGGGAGGAAGTCGGAGTACCCAGAGAGAACCAACACATGCACAGGGAGAACATGCAAACTCCATGCAGAAAGAGTAGGGTAGGAGTCAAACCCAGGACCTTCTTGCTGCAAGGTAACAGTCCTATCCGCTGCACCACTGTGTAGCCCTGGCTCCTACCAAAGGATACTAAATGTTAAAATTTCATTAGTTATTAGTTTAAAGGTACATTCACACTGAACACGAACAATTTTTCACATGGATCAGCTCTCTCTCTCTTTCTCTCTCACTTTCTCTCTCACTTTCTCTCTCTCTCTCTCTCTCTCTCTCTCTCTCTCTCTCTCTCTCTCTCTCTCTCTCTCTCTCTCGCTCTCTCTCTCAAGCAACTCATGCCGCCAACGCACTGACAATCCAACTATTGCCCCCAGCCTACTTCACCATGTCATCAAGTAGGAGAAGCATCTATCTCTGTTCAGTTCACTGTGGTGGAGATGGATTTTACAGAGTCACAGTGCTGTATGTGGTGTGGAAAACCGAACAACAGGTTTGCCACCCGTAGGTCCACCAGATCCTCCAGAGATGCACCCTGTTTGGCAAGTACCACCACCAGCAGCTGTGTATGGATAACTGGGGCTTCAAGCGGTACTTCCGTCTTTCCAGTATCGGAGCTGCTGCCAGGGACACAAACTAAAGGCATCTTTGGTCAGCAAATCAATCATTGCTCAATAGAAATATAGGCTAATTGTACTGTCTAAATATGTAACAATATAAAAAAACATTTCTGTGCCTAAATAAATGGACAAGGGGCACCCTTATGTCACAAATTGACAGAAAGGTTCAGATTTTTTGAAATCGCAACATTTCGCTTTGCTCTATTTGCAATTTTGCTTCACCCTATTTGCCCAGTCCGTGCCATTTGTATTGCTCTTAACGTGTCCTTCACATCGTATACCATTAATCTGCTCCTTAAAGCACATTTACTTAAGAATAAAATGTAAATCACTCACTCCAAATGGCCCATTTGCGCTTGGTTTGAAGGGTTTGTGTACTAGGGGCATACAGGTTGTCCAACTTAGTTTTTAGTTTTTGCATTCACACTTCACAGATATATTTATTTTTGGCTTAACTTTATATTGACAAATGTCAAATTAAAGTGATAAAAATCTCTTAGAATGGTTTATTTTATTTAGTTTTTTACATCACAAACATCTGGCTTTTTAACAGGTGTGTGTGCACTTTTTCTATCCCCTGTATCAGCACCGAAAAGTACGCGCTCATTCTGTGAACAACTGCAGTGATTTCAAATACGTACTGCAGTTTTACATGGCTGCAGGGTTTCATATCGAGCTGTTATGTTTCATTACACCCAGCGATGATAAGTAAAGTCAACACTAATGCACTTGAGAAAATAAGGATCTATTTCATGTCATAAATATCTGTTTAAATACATAAAAGGCAGCAAACACAAAGCTGGCAGCCAACTGAAAACAGAACAAACACAAAGTGACAACCAACATATTCCAGGTTGTGTAAGGTTGTATTATTTAAATGTAAAGATAGTTTCTTTTGTAGACAGCTGTGTTTTTTTTAAGCTTGCATGCATCATTTATTCTTTAAACTCAGATCACAAGCAATATAAGAAAGAATTACCTATCAAATAATTTAAAAAATGACTTCAGTTTCCATATTTTAACTTTCTTCAAACACAGTAAGAAAATTATATGCTATACTTTGATGATATAATACAATAAGGAGTTTCCCAGGAAGGATGCTCCAGTTGTTTCTAATTGCATGGCTTAATAGCTAATATGTAGGAGCTATAACAGCCCCACTTGGCACTTTTATGACGTGGGAATCTAAGGCAGAAAGTGTGGAAAAGAAGGCTTTTCTTGCTGTTTTTTATTTTATGAGCTTTTTTGGTTTCTTTCCTCCAATATCCCATTGCTGTACCCATTTCCTTTGCCTATGGTTTTCTGTGATTTAAATAATGAAACTGCCATGTTTTTCACAGAGAAGAGTGCCTTGGTCACCATCCAGTGTCACAAAGAAATTTCTTCTAGAGCTGAAATAAAAATAGATGTTTTTTATGGCTTGTTTGCTTTTTAGCAATGCCACCTTGATGGATTCCCAAGCGTTCTCAGGGAGTAAGCTTTATAGAGCTTCTTTGTATGCCCCTCTCTGCATGGATAAGGTATAAGACCTATAGTCCCTTAAGGGATTGAATGAAGCGGCAGTATATTGAAACACTCTCTTTTGAGTTTTGCCGCAGATTCCTCATTGCATTTACTTCCGGACTTTGACTGGGCCATTCTAATATGTACATCCTTTGTTCTATATAATATTCTGTTGTATCTCTGGCTGTTTGGGGTCATCCTGCTTGAAGGTGAAGTTTTACCCAATCCCAAGTCTCCTCTAACAGGTTTTCTTCCAGGATAGCCCGTTATTTAAGTCCATCCATCTTGACAAAAGCCCAGACCAACTTCCATGTCCCAGCCCAAGGAGGCTTTCCCACAGCATGATTATGCCACTACCATGCTTCTTCCAAGAATGCCCTTTAGTGTATATTTATAAAGTAATTTATGTCTTGGTGCGGCTAACTGGTGTCATTGGGCTCTGTGGTTTTGGGGGGCTTGTAGGTGGTGATGTGCCCAACCTCTGGTGGTCCTTTCACTAGGTCACCATAGAGAATTTCCATGCACACGTACATACAGACACACACACGCAAAGACAACATATGTGTCATGATCTCCAGGTGTTTGTATTGTGATATTATTTTGTGTGTTTGTGTTTTTAGTATTTATTTGCTGTAATGTTGCCCTGCAGTGTGCTTTCTTTAGTTGTGTCCTTATTCTTGTTATTCATAGGTGTGAGTTTTTTTTTTCTTTGCTTTTCTAGTTGCTCTAATTTCAGTTCATACTTGTGTAGACCATACTCTTAGTTCATCCTTAGTATTGTTTCTGTTAGATAAGCTTCTTTGTGTCCTGCTTTTTTTAAATCTTTTTTCCCACCCCTTCACTGTTCCTTGTTTTTCCTGATTAACTTTCCAGTTTGCTTGTCATTTCTCCACCGTGCCTCCAGTATATATGCTCCTTAACTCTCTGTGTTCCTTCCTGGTTTCTTAATGACTTGATGTTTACTGTGGCTCTGTTCCTCTGTCAGGTTTTCTTTGCTGTCGCTTTTCTTCATGGTTTGCTTGCCTGGTTTGTTCATCTAAGTTTACTTTATTTCATTAAATGTTTTGGCCATCATCACGCTCTGTGCTTGGGTTCTCCATAACCGCAGTCATGACATGCTACCCTTTCTTAAAGGCCATATTTCAGGAGTACACAACTAATAAGGTGACTTTTGAAGGCCACTGATTGTCCTGGTTTTTATTTAGCGGGATAAATGAATGGCATCATTTTTGAGATTTTTATCAGGGAAAAAAAAAAAAAAACATTTTCTTCCAGTTCACAGTAATGCAAAACTTTGTGTTAGTCTATGCCGTAAAATCCCCCTTAAATAGGTTGCATTTTGTTGCTGAATATGAAAAGCTTTATTGTTAAGGAATACTTCTGTAAAGTATATGGATGGATGGATGGATGGATGGATGGATGGATGGATGGATGGGCAGAATAAAGCAGTGTCTGGTTCAATTTCTCAGGTTCTCTTTGTCTATCTAGAAATACTTCTCCACATACGCTCCCACTGCACCTGTAATTCATTGTCTTTTTATAATGTTCATTCATTTTCATGTGTCCTTGCTGATTTTCCTGCAGATTCATCGACGTCCAGTTTCTTTTCCATACTCTTAAAGCTATAGTTGGTAATCCTGTTCAGAAACACCTTTTGTAACGCTCGGTAAAATCGTCCTTCCATAAGGAAAGTAGTTAATACAATATGTATTCACAAAAAGGAGGTTTATCATTCTCTGTGGAAGCTGCAGGCCTGTGAAAACTCTAACCAATCTAGCGGGTCATTGTCGCTCCGCTGTTCTCGCCGTAGACGTAGAACATGGCTGAGAGTCGCATGAAGCAAACCGTGTTTATGTTTATGAGAAGAAGAGGAAGGCCTCAGTAGAAAGAAATAAGACCAGAGTGGATCTGGGAGATTTTCTTTCACGCGATCCCCCTGAAGAGTGGAAGAGCGAGGTAAGGTGGTCTTGCGCATGTCAAAAAGGGACTTGGGAAAACTTCCGTAAAAATCGCCGACCCAAGCTTTAAGTTCCAACATCGCTCAAAACATCTCCGCCCCGCCAACACACACACACATACAAACTCCATCACTGCTCTTCCAACTGCTCAACTGTGGCTCTGCAGCGGTAATTAACACGAGTGCTACATCTGGGGAGATACTGCGAGCCACGTTGGAAAATTAGGCTGCGGAATAATGAGGGTTGAGGGACGTGTTGGTCTGTGGCGCTGCACAGGAATCAAAGGACTTTTCACAGCTAATTGGAGTGGGGTTAAACTGCTTGGCCGCCTCACCCCTGTCCCAAGTCCTCGGCCCAAACCCGCCCCGAGGAGATTAATGCCTCCCTTTTTATTGTAATTTCATGTTTCATTACCACACCAAAGTGTTTTTCCTCTTCTTTACCCTAACAACCTGCAATGTTGGGAAACTGGTAACTTTGTCTACACTCTGTATGGGGGCCAATTTAAACTCCAAGCAATTACTTCTTTTTTTACTTTCCAGGGACTTGATAGGCCACCCAGCTGCGTTCTCTTTTTTCATACCTCAGTGTCCTCACAACTGGCTATAAGATTCCCACAGTATAAATCAATGCAATCTTCTTTCATTTTGGCCAAATTAGCACAGTGTGAGAAGTAGACACCCCACTCTCCTTCCTCTCCCTGGTTACAATGATGCCATCAGCAGCATGACTCTGTATAATGAGCACGGCCACGGTCAGCTGCTCAGAGCAATGCAGTAAACACACATACACCCTCGCTCCCTCTCGGCGGCCGGGCTTGTGTGGATCAGCTGCATGGTGTTACCGAGGATGACTGCACAGCGGCTAATTACAAGTCGGTGGTTGTATTTATGTGTGTATTCAAGGAAAAGTCCAACTTATAATGTGTCAAAATCAAAACACACAAAATAAAGAGCGCCGTGTTTGTTCTTCTGGACTCAGCGCGTTTAAGAAAGTATCACTTTGGGTCACTTATCTTAAAGCACAAGTCATTTATTGTAATTTCCTTTTATGAGGGGAGCACATGTTATTAAAATCTGCTAATACAGGATGGAGGGGGGTAGCATGGTAATATTGGCTTTTAGAAAACTCATAAATCCCAGTGGTGTAACACCAGAATTTTGATTATACTCGTGTTTCCTCAAGATCAGAGATGATTATACAATTGTAAGATATTTTCATACACTGTTTAAGAAGACACACAACCTTTTTTATTTCATTATCCAAAACATGAAATCAGGTTGAAAGTTTCATAATTTAGCTCAGTTAGGATTACCAAAAGTATTACATTTTTCTTAATGTCCAAATAATCAGGTTTTTTTTTTACTTTTTAATAAATTCATAAGTTTACATACACTAAGATTAACATGCCTAAGTTTGGAAAAACCCAGATGATGATATCACGGCTTTGTAAGCCTCGAAAATGTTAATTCTCAACATCTACGTAAAATGGACTCTTACCTGGAGATGTATTTTAAGGCAAAAACAAAAATACATTGCTTCCTTGTGTGACAGCATGGAGCATTCAAAACAAATCAGCCAAGACCTCCACTGCTCTGGTTCATCCTTGAGTACAATTTCCACATATCTGAAGGTGCTGCGTTCATCTGTCAAAACAATGCTATGCAGAAAAAAAAGCATAGGGTAACCGACCCCTATAGAGTTCTGGGAGTAGACAGGAACTGAGCCACAGAGATTAACGTGTTTGGGTCTGAAATGTGTTCATCATCTAATGGCTGAAGCTGGTGAGAAAGGCTACTTATCCACAGGGAAACAAGTTGTTTAATGAAACAGGCTCAAAGGTCACTCAGAGAGGTAGAAGCAATTACTCCACAAAGGCATAAAATTCCATATTACAGTTTTCAAAAGCATTTAGGAACAAAGAATTTAATGTTTGAAGTAGTGGTGTCCCAGTACCGATACTGGTATCGGTATCGGGACCGATACCAGCGTCATGTACTCATGTACTCGTCATGTAAAAGCAAGGAGGACAGAAGATAACTGAAGCTCTTAACCTAATGCATCACTCTTGATGGTCATTTTCAATGATGTTGTCAAGGTATTTGTGATCTATAAGTACCAATTAATTGTGTACTCAGTATCGGTACTTGGAATCGGTAAGTATCTACACTGAAGTACTAGTACTTGTACTTGGCCTGGAAAAAAAATGGTATTGGTACACCCCTACTTTGAAGAAGTGTCCGGTGCCCCGATGAAAACGAAATTAGATTTGGAACTTCCTCCCACAATCCAAAAACTTGACTGTTAAATTATTAAATCTAAATTGCCCTTAAGGTCAATTCTAGGGCATGGTTGTTTGTCCTGCATGTCTGTGGCTCCATCCGACTTCCCTTAATTATATCTCCTAGCACTTGTTCTTTGACCTTTATTGGGGTCAACAGTAAGGACACTATTGTGGGTATAGCCTAGTGATAAACTGTCCATCGGGCTTTAGTTTTCACCCCTACCAGAGGCAGAACAAAGCACAACAATGTTTTTCATCATCTCTAAGGTCTCCCATATATGAAATTGATTCTTGTATAAAAATATTTTACTGCATAAATCATTAAAATGATAAATATACTTATACACTCCCAAACTAAAAACAAAACAAAACACAGCCTGGCCAGGTGGACATTGAGACATATACACTCATGTAGATTAATAATAAAAGCCCCGATAGTTGAAACTTGACATACATGCAGTCAGAAACTTACTAACCTACTAGAGAAAGCTGGATGCATGTAAATATGTTGATGCATGTTGGAAGTACAGATCCATGCAAATACACCTAAAATAAGCAGACATGTGACATATCTATCTATCTATCTATCTATCTATCTATCTATCTATCTATCTATCTATCTATCTATCTATCTATCTATATATATATCTATCTATCTATCTATCTATCTATTATATAATTGTCTAAAATGAAAGAAAATGAAACGGAGACATAATGATGTCTCCTGTCCCGTGGTGAGAGCAATGTCTACAAATGCAATGATTCTGCAAAGTAAATCACTTGAGGTAAGTGCTGACCTGTAATATATTCATGATTATTTTAAGATATAACACATTTTATAAATCTTTCATGATGCAATTCATATTGAAACATCTCTCAGAGCTTGTGTTAATAATCTGCATGAGTGTATAGTATGTCTGGATGTCCATCTGGCCAGGCTGTGTTTTGGTTCTTTTTTTAGTCTGTCAGTGTATGAATATATCTATCATTTTAATCATTAGAACATTTTTATTCAATAATCAGTTTCATATATGGGAGACCTTAGAGATGAGGAAAAACATTGTTGTGCTTTGTTCTACCTCCAGTGGGGTTATCTCAAAATTTGAGGGACAAAGTCACTAGTCTAGTAGGAAAAAAACTTTGGATTGCTGTGCCAATTTCAGACAGCCTTTAACTCTGACGTCATTACATGGCAGATGGATGATGCGAGTGAAAGCCGGGCCTACAGCCTTCTGAAAACGGACTACAGAGTGAGCGCTCTCTGCTTTCCAGCCATTTTCCTTAATTTCCATGAGTTGGCTGTGCTTTTACCTCATGTCTCGCAAATGATTGTAAGATTCCTTATAGCTATAGGTACCTATCTTAAATTAGCCTTGGGAGGAAGTATACCGGCTCCTTTTTCTACTTCCTTCCTTACTGACTGCACTATTCGGATACGAATATTTGGCTGGACCCTCTGCATTCCCATGTGATAGATGGACGATCTATGCAGGGTATACCCTGCCTCTTGCCCATTGACTGCTGCTGATTTTGCCCTTAAGGTACTTTGGTAGGTAAAACCGAAAAGGTGTGTGTAAGCAAGGTAACCTAAAAAAGTGTCACGTTCAAGTTTTATATTTGGACCCTTTAGCAGGAAACGTGTAAGCTGGCAAGCCAGATTGATAATTTGTAGCACTCTCCGTTCTGCACATTATCAATGTGGGACTGCTTCTGCTGAATCCATTTGGAGAAAGGAGGGACATTCAGGAGAACTTTCCAAGCTGATTGGGCAAAGCGACATCTTTAGCATGCCAACTAATGTTTGGTTTTAGCCAATCACGGTGTTGTGCAATCAGGTCACGAGGAATAAAATCAAACCAATGTTTAAAGCTACTGAAATGTGAGATTTTTACAGGGTGTCAGGGGACTGCTCTCACAGCAGGGGGCCCCTGGCCACGCTACAATCACAGCATTGGGGAGGAGTCTCTCAGCTCCTCTTTGCCCGTGGACCCTTGAGGAGAGAGTTCTATCCTGTTCCTAGCCACACCAAGAAGGTTGTGCCGTGCGGAAGTCCCTGATGCCGGAAAGACCATGCAAGGAGATCATGCTGCAACCCACTTTCACAGGCCGAGCAGCGCACCCCCTTCCCGGAGCCGTGTACAGCTCGCCCAGCCAGGCCTGGCTTCCCAAATAACGGCTGTTTTCCCCTTTTGAGCTAGACGCCTAATGGAGAAAGGTGAGAATGCACCACACAACCACCAAAAGCCAGAACACAGACCTACATACCTGACTAAACCTGACTAAGTTACAACAGTTATGTCAGAAGGTATGGGCCAAAGTTCCAGTTAAAGTTATTTAAAAACGGTGTCATAAATCTGATATTTATCAAAAGCAGATCATTTTGGTAACACATTATGGCAAAGACTGGTTCACCCCAACGATCCGGTCCCCCAACACAATCAGAATTACGTTGTGCATGCTGTTAAGTGCCAGGAGGACTGTGACCAGTTATACAGGGCAATATTCAGGGGAGCAAAACAGCCACTGGTCACAAGGATGGCCCAGCACAGAAGAGCAACATTGTCGGGCCAAGATTCTGCAGTTTCCACTTATCTGCAGGCCAGCTGTCACTCTTTTAGGGACGAAGATGTTTTTAACCTGGATTAGAAGGTTAAAGGGAGTCATTTATGTCAAGAGGGAACAAAAAACAGTCCCTAGGTACAATAAGTGGCCATCAGAGCCCTAACGATTAGTTGTTAGGTTGATGGTCCTCTTTTGCTTGTGAGCAACCAGTTTTGATTGACACCCTTAAACTTGTTGATTTATGCAAAGGTACTGCTTATAATGCTGAGTACACCTGCAATTCTTCAGACTAAAGAAATCTCTTGGAAATGACATGAAATATTTCAACAAAAAAAGAACCCATCCAGACAACCTCAATTTTTATTTATTTATTGCATGTAATCTAAAGTGTTTTTCTAAAGTGTAATCTAGAGTGTTTTTTTTTCCCCAATTCTGAATAAGTAAAAATTCACTTATATAACACCATTCAAGACATGGAATCTGCATGACAGCATCATGAAGTTTCTGCAGATCAGTTAGCTGCTCGTCCATATTAGGAATCTCCTGTTCTGCCACATTCCAAAAGGGGTTTTGTTGGATTATGATCCGGTGAGGCTTAAGATGATTGCAGTACTATGAATCCGTTGACATATTTAGGTAAAACAGTTTGAGGTGATCTCAGGCTTTGTGACATGGTGCCTTATCATGCTGTAAATAGCTAACAAAAAAGGTCACACTGTGGTCAAAAAGGGATAAGCATAGTGTCCACAATAATTATGTCAATTTCTTGACTGGTACTGAGGGTCTCAAAGTGTGCCAAGAAAATGTCCCCCACACCGTTACATCGTCACCAGCCTGAACTGTTGATCCACGGCAAATGGACCTTGTTTACTTGACTTAGGCCTCATAATCTAAATGTTGCAGTTGGAATGAAAACCAGAAATTGTTTCCAATCTTTTATCATCCCATCTTTTTAAATCTGCATGAATTGTAGCCTCAGTTTTCTGTCATTAAATAACCTTCTACTGTTGTAGTCCATCTACTTCAAGGCTTAAATTGATGAGATTTTATTCTACACAGGCCTACCTTGGGTGTAAGAACTCATTTGAATTACAGTTTCCTTTCTAGAACCATTCTTTCTATACTCTTCTTATCTCATACATCAACAAGGCATTTTTGTCCACACAGCCGCTGGTCACTGGACTTTTTGCCTTTTTTCACCATTCACTGTTACCCAGAGAGAAGGTTCTGTGTGAAAAACCCTTCAGAAGAGCAGTTTATGAAAGACATCAGAGCATTTTTGGAGGTCTGTAGGGCCATATTGAGCCAGCATAAGAATTTATTTGAACACATGCGCACACACACAGGTCCTCACTTTACTAGTAAAATGAGCAAAAATGTTCTCGCTCAGCCGCAAGTATAAACACACACACACACACAGACACACACACACACACACACACACACACACACACACACTCAAATATTATGCATAGAGTTTTGAATTCTACCAAACCATCATATTTTAGCAATTCTTAAAAATGAGATTCTTTTGCAAATTTGCTACAAAATTTGAAAGAACTTTCTGTTCCCAGCTTTGTAATGCATAATCAAAAACGGGCATGGATGGAGCATTAGCTTGGGAACAAATTTGATGGTTGTTATTAAAACTGTCTTATAATATAGACTTTTTTAAAAACATTTTAATCCCCCATTCAGTGTCTTGCCATTGTAAGAAGCAGCTGGATTATTTCCCTAATGACTGAACAAAGTGTTTCTGTCTGTCATCTTCTAAAACGATTGGAACACATTTGACAGAGAAAAACAGTGAAAAGTGACACAAAGACTGGGTTTTTCAGAATTGCATTTCAGTTATTCAGGTAGTTAAGGTTATGCTAAAAAGTAAGTCCACCTTTCATTGCTGAGGTTGTATGGTCAAGAATCATGTACTTATTCAGCATACATCTAACCCAAAAGCTAACACTGCATGAAAAAGTACTTTCCATGGTTTCTATGTAGTCTTAAAAAGTATTGAATTACATTCATTTTCTATGTTCTTTACATAAGATTTTTTGTTGTTGTTGTTTTATTTATTTATTTTTTGCTTTGTGCAGATTTTGCAGAAGAATGGAAAATGAAGATGCAGTATTAAAAATATTAGTATTTCCCATAATACACAATTGTCATTGGTGTCTTGTTCAGGACATTCTGTCAGAATCACCTGCGGTCTCATTTATAAAACTTTGCGTACAGCCCATACTAAAAGTGTGCATACGGCAAGAAATAGAAAATGGCGTACGCAAAAAAAAAAAAAAAAAATCTGATTCATAAAACCATGCGCACACACGCCAGTACACAATTGTACTGTGGCGTGCCTTGACATGACATGTTTCATGAATTGGCGCTATATAAATAAAATTGAATTGAATTATACTGAATTGAACCTTCCCTCCATTCAGGTCTTGTACAGATCTAGAATCAGGGAAATGACAGGTGAAATCTCAGTAGACCCCACACACCCTGGACACAAACTGCTACGACTTTTACTGTTAAGTTGGCATGTTATTGAAAAAAAAAAAACAGTAGTTTTTTCGATAATAGTTTCTTCTCGCAAGCTGAATATTTACCAGTCCCAGAGTGCCCATACTGATTCATCCATCAACATATCCATCCATACATTAAATTCATCATGAACACTTGAATACAGTTTAAAACAGAGTAGCTTGTTCTGAGGAGGGGTGTGAGCAGGGTGTACACAACTGTGATTGACACTGCTACGACATTCCTGTGCAAATTACTCACTTATCAGCAACAGCAAACACGGTTAAATCAGAGGCAACCAGACTTTCGCTCAGTGTTTCTGAAAACATTGCAACACCTATCTAGGACTCTTTGTCAATTCTGGTGGCTTGAACTTGAGCAACCAGTAGTTGTAGCGCTGCTGTTTTTAAACACATGGTGGCTCCTCCTAGGCACATTCCAAGTCAGATGCAAATCAATGACTGTCACTATTCTGGGTCGTTGGAGGCTATTCCTTGGTGTGAGCTGAATATTTGGTCAACAGATTCATGGTGAGACTGCTTATGCAATCTCTTTGGAATTAGTTTAAACATTGAGCTGTAAACACTGGGGAGCTGGTTGCATAATCATCCCCCATCTGTACAGTGTTGGCTTTTCTCTTTTGGACATCATTGTCGTCAAAAGCCTGTCTTTTGGTCTTGAGCCGCAAATGGACTGCTGAATCTTGCCCCCGAACAGCTGGCCCTCCTATGCTGCATCATGCATTTTTAAGGTTATTTTTTGTTTTTTCCAATGTAGGAGTCTGAGCCATCCTCAATGCATTGGACCGCACATTCAACGGAAAGCCAAGTGAAAGTCTGGTTACCTAAGCCTGTTTCCTACTGGCTCTGATTGGTTGTTTCTGGGCGGGAGCGGTGTATTTCTGCAAATGGCAGTAGGACCACTGGGAGAAGCCAGAGGAGCTTGATTTTTTCTTTTTTTTTTAACGGATCATCAGTCTCATATTTTACTGTCAACATATGGTGACAGTTTTAACAAATGTGTAAAAAATGTTTAATAAAGTTACCTACTGCAGCTTTAAAGAAGTATTACATTTTTATTATTTCTATAACCTCCAAAGAAAGTAAAACATAATTGGTGCTCATCAGCGCACCACTTAAATATTATAAAATAGGCATCAATAATCATGCATCCTGGAAATATGTTTATGTTTTACCCAATAAGTTATTTTTATTCTTTCTGCTGCTATAGTTGTGAATAAACAGGGCGCTCTGCTGTCACTGTCAGTCATTAACAGATACCACAGAGTGGTCTAACAGACAAAAACAAATGAATTGAAGAACAGAAATTCATTTTAAAATTCTAAAGTATCGACTAGAGTACCCTCTGCTTTCCTTTCTGCTAATGTTTTTAAAGAAAAAAATATGAAGTCCATCTTAATTTGTTTCATACTTCCACTGTCCACACAGAAAAAAAGCAATGTTTTTAGCATTTTGAAGAATAATATCTGGGATGGCAAAATGCATCTTTGTTTGTTTGCTTTAAAAAATAAATTGTAGTCCCTAAACCCAATAGCATATTGTTAATCAAAATTACTCTATGTGTGAATCCACTTAATTGGATTCTCTAAATGCAGAAGAGCAAGCTAAAATTACCCTTTAATGTACTAATTCATCAAGTCACTTTCCTCAAAATGTCATGAGACTCCATTATAAGTGCCTGTTTCCATTTAGACTTTATCCCCTGCTCTCTTTATTGTGCTTCCCAATTACTTTATGTTCCCAGTCCAGTTGATATGGGAAAGGGTCCATCGCTTTGTTGAGTCCCAGGAGGAGGGCTGGAAGAGCCGGTACCGCTTTTGCTCTTATGACAAGTTTTCTTGCAGTTTTATGAGCTGGCCAGTGATAGCAATCAAGCTTTTCTCTTCTTACATATACATTAGGTATAAAAAGGAAACTGTGTCATGTGAACTCCATTAAATGAGATTTAACAAGAAATTAAATGTACCTGAATTCCAATGTACCCGAGGCGCTTCGCAATGACAGAGAGCAACTACTTAAGAAAAATAATTTGTACCTCAGCTGTTACCTAATTTGTCAAAAAAGGGTGAATATCTTTTTTTACATTTTTCACGAGCAAAAAAAGGAAAAGGTTTGTTGAAAAGAGCTGCATTCAAATCAGGTAAATTGACCTACTAAGTTCAGTTAGGGTTCAAATTGTCTTTTATTCTTCAGTATCTAGCGTCTATTCAGAACTCCTCAACTCTTTACAATATATTTGTGATAAAAAGCTTAATTCGACCTTTTCCGAAAGTGTCCTTGTTCCGTGGCGCTCTCTGTTTGTGTGGTGAAACTCCGTAAAAAATTCCGTAAGAAGGAAGTTTGACCGGACGGCGCAGCGGTCCCCGGATCAAGTGGCTGAATTTCACGGCTAAACAGGAAACGTCAGGCGTTAGACAGGATAAAGGTCCGGTGAATTTCTGAATAATATCACCGTACCAGCGTAGGTAGCTTGAGTAGTGTAAACAAAACAGCGACACAGAAACATGAACAAACACAGGGGCTTTTTGTCAAGACTTGGGTTTTGTTTTGGTGTTATTCTGATCTCTTTATTTTACCCGTTCATCAGCCAGGTCACTTCACATCGCAGCCACCAGCCACTATTCTATCAGCTTGTTTGTCACTCCCCTGTCACCAGTCACTAACCAGTCAGATCTGTTCACTTTCAGTCACCACCCTTCCCTTTGACTAGTTCCACCTGTTTCCTGTAATTAGTTTTCCACTCCGTTCACCTGTTCACTCCCCCTATTTATGCCTGCCCCTGTTCACTGCTCGGTGCCAGATTATTTCGAGCCATTTGGTGAGTCTAGTCCAGCATTCTGTTTCTTTGTCGACCTGTTGATAGGACCCGATTTTGCCTCTGGATTTTCTGAGCCTGCCTGTTCCCTGAATTACTTGTTCCCCTTACCTTGCCTGACCCCGGTCTGTTTTTTTAAGCCTGCCTGTGTATCGTACCGGACCAGCTGCCTGACACATGAGACTGCCTGACCCCCGTTCTGATCGTAAGCCTGCCCTTCACCGAACCTGGACTGTCCCCGACTATGAACTCTGCTTTATCCTGTTATTTAATAAACCATCTTTAAACGTCTGCTTATCTGGCTGAATATTGGGTCCTCTGTTTCTGTTCATGACACTTTTGGAGGATGAAATAGGATATTTAAGCGTGGATAACGAGTTTTGCCCTAAAAAATGAAAACCTTTTTTTTAATCATTTATGATTATTATGATAACAACAGAAAGGACCACATGGACTTCTGTTCCTGCCAATGCAGTTTCCGCAGCCGGAGTCGCAGCTGGCCTAGGAGCGGTGTGAGTCGGGGTTTGCGGAAAACTGGAACGCTCATACCTAATGACTAGTCGTACTAACCATGGCAGCAATAATTGCCATCAGGAATTTGCGATAAATGGTAATGACCTTTAAATTAAAGAGGATTTCTTTTTTACAGAAGGATTTTAACTCAAACACATTGGAAGGACATCTTTATGGCAATTTCACTGCATTTAATCCAGCGCAAGTCAGACATTCACACAAAAACTAACTGAAAATAAAGGAACACTGGGCACATTTGTTCCAGAAAAAGTAGCTAATCTAATAAATCTCCTCTGGATCAACATTATTATCTGCAGATTAGATGGAAATGTACTGGCCCAAACAATACTGCATGCTCAGTAGGGATAAATGAGACTTTAATACAACAATAAGAGAGTAGAATTATGTATTAAGCCTCTTGATTTACAAATAATCCCAAACGATTTATTAATCTGTTTGCAAACCCAACCAACCAGATCTCTTCAGGATAATTTATTGTCAATTAGTACACCGCCAAAAAAAAAAAAAAAGAGTGTATGAAACTATCTTTCATTGCTGATACATGCATACAATTCACTAGCAATACCTCTTATTTTGCAAAACACATTGGGTTTCAATTAATGGTTGTCCAAATGTGTTCATATCCCTGTAATTATCAAACATACAGCATCTATGGCTATTGGAAAATAAAGTTAAAAATGAAGACTGGAAAAGGAGTGCAATAATCCTTTGCATGGCACATGATGAGCAAATCAACTTCATCTTGATTACAAAATCATTTTTTTCTCTTCAGCGCATCAAGAAAATTGCTTTTCACTCCCTTTTTAAGCCTGGTTTTGCATCACCACTTTAGTCACATAAGTATTCCCTGCAGAAAGAGGAAAAAAAAAAAAACATAACTGACAAGCTGCCTTAAAACACAAGAGTCAAGTGAACTCATCCCAGAAACCATTACAAGTTCATCTGAAACACTTGTAATTTAGTGTATGGCTGGCATTCGATTACTTTTTCCATAAATCCATTAAAATAGAATAAGGACTGGGGGGAAAGAATATATAGAACCCGGGCTACATCTGTAGCTACTCAAATCTGCATTCTGTCTCAATAATGAAATGTGAAAGAAAGCCCTTGAGAGATTAGGGATTCCCCTGTGCCAACAGATGTTTATAAAATGAAAGAGTTTGTACGGGGGGAGACTGGAGGAGGGGGCAAGGAAACAGCCAAAGTGTAATCTTGAGATGGAGGGAAAATGTTTGGGTTTCTCTCTCTCTTTGTCTCTCTCTCTCTGTTTTTCTGGTGTTTGTGGACAATGAAGCAGGCTGGTTCCCTACATTGTAAATGTATTAGAGAGCGATCCCCAAGCAGAGGAGGAGGGGAGGGAGGGGTGCATCAGGATCAAGACTCATACAATGTTGCCTCGTCTTTATCTCGCTGCCACACTCTCCGACAGACCTGCTGGAATTGACTCGCGGTCTCTTATTCCCACAAGCTGGAATCACAAATGGCTCCCCACTCATTCAAGTGCAGCTTCATTACCGCTTGAAAAATGCGGCTCTGATTCAAGGATACATTGCTCTTACATTTCCGCCGTTGTCGCGTTTGCATCCTAATTTGCAGCACATATCGCAGCTGCTTTTTTTTTTTCTTTTTTTCTTTGTGGTCTTTTTTCTGCTTTTGCTTTTTTATTTTGCCGGTGTAAGCATTGCAAAGTTAATTATGTAACAACCCATAACAGCAGATTCTGAACTTGAACTTTGAAAAAAAAAAACACCAAACCACACCAAAACCCAAACAACAAAATTGCCTCAAGATGGGACATGCAATCTTCAGTCTGCCCGCTGCAAAAACTCAAGAAAAAGAGCACCCGTTAAAGACCTCCACTTTATTGGGCCGGCGCTGTCACATCTGATTAGGCTCACCAGAACCGAGCGGGGTGACCCGGGGACAGCAGGGGCGCCAGGAGATTGGTCAGTGCCAAACTTGTGTGACACTCCAATGAAACTTTCATTCAGCTTCCACTAGATGATCATTTTGAAGCTTCTAAAAGCGCAGCGCACACTAATGAATGCTACTTATGACACAAAATGGTGTTTGTCGAGGGGAACGTTCGACTTTACCGACACCTATAAAACCTCGGCAAGCTGAAAAAAAAAAAAAAAAAAAAAGAGCTCCGGCGTGGAATCACAAATGAACACATTGGTGTTGTGCTGACAGATGAGTCTTAATTGTTACCTCTGGCGAATGGGACTTCACACAACAGAACAAAAGCTTCCCTCCCGGCGCCCCTCATTTGATGCAATGTGACGATGACCTTGCAGCGGCGCACCCTCCTCCAGATCCTTCGGAGTTTATCTTGACAGGCTCCCAAAGACTGTCTCTCTCAGGTGTCTCGCTGATAGACCAATTCATTTAACTCTGTCACGATCCGAAGCTTTAGAAGTCGCTGCCTGATGAATCTCTATTGTTTTTTTTTTCTTTTCTGGCTGTTTGCACTCCTCTAGGTGAGCTGCATTATTGTTTCAATAGCCTTTAGACTGTTACCACCAAAAAAAAAAAACCCCAAAATAAATCAGTTTTCATTCAGCACAGGTCTCTTTAATTCTTACTATAACCGAGTGTAGTTAGATTGCTTAAAATACTGAGGATTAGTCCATTTGGTTAAGCATTTATAACCACAAGCTGTAAACAAACACATTTAGAGAATAAAGTAAAAAAAAATGCTGTTGTGACAGGTTTTTGCCAACTTACAGATATCTTTAGTTTTTCCCTTTTTCTTGTCAAACTTAAATGTTGTGGCTATTGAATTTTGAATAAAAAAATGTTTTTCTCTTCATCTATTAAAAGAAAAATGCCTGTCCAAACTAATCTGTGAATGAGTAATGACCCCCTGAAATTAATAACTAGTTATGCCACCCAGGAATCAATAGCTACAATCAAATACTTGAAAATCCTGGATATTATGTTTTGTTTTGTTTTTTGGTTTTTTTTTACATCCCTGTTGTGGAATGTTGCCAGACTCCTCTTTACAGAGTTGTTTTCATTCAGCCACACTGGAGGATTTTTTTGAACATTAAAGACCTGCTCACAGCATCTTTTCAGAGGTGGACAGAAATGATTTGGAGTATTGACCTGCTGCAAAACCTGAGTGTGCTTGAGCATAAGGTTACAAGCTGACGGACAGACAATTTTCTTCAAGAATGTCTGATGGAGAGAAGATTTTATGTTTCCATCAAATGTGGCAAGTCATACTGTCTGTGAGATGTTCTTTATCTGATAAGCTCAGTTAGTTTTACACCACATTTAATAGAGCCTGCACCTTGAGCTCATGTTTTATTTCATCAGTCCACAGATTATTCATCCAAAAGTCATTAAGATGTCCTTTTTCTCTCACAAATATGAGACAGGCCTTTGTGTTTCTTTGGTCAGCTGTGGTTTTGTCCTTGGATCTATCCCATTGTGACCATTTCGACCCAGTTTCTTTCTTATTGTTGAATCGTGATGACTGATCGTAACTGAGCCAAGTGAAGCTAGGGATGTTTAAATGTTTAAATGTAACCTTGGCATCTCCTGGAAAGGTTCAGCACTGTATATGTTGTCTCAGTTAGTACAGTAGATACATCCTCACCCGGCTTGCTTGTCGTCTGCGGAAGTACCCTACCAAGTCTAAGGAATTGTTGAGGAAATTCTTCTTCACTGCACTGGAAGTTACAAGAATAAGTTAAAAAAAAAAACCTTAGCTCAATTTCAGGTTGAGCTTTTCTTTTCCAAAGCAGTATTTGATTCCAGCAAATGAAATCCTTGCTGATTATGTGTTCAGCAATTGTAAAGTACTCTGTATAAAAAAAAAACTACATATGGTTGTTTTAGTTGTTGTTGTCACTTTCTCTTATGATTCCTGGAGGAGCTCTGTAATGTTTGTTAGTCAGTTGCAGTAGCCATTTTAAAGTTACAAAGTCCTTCCTCCTTGCCATGTTTTATGTAAAGCAAAACTGACCCAAGGATGGATCCTGGAGGGATGCCACAACAAACAGCTGCTAAAGAGAAAAAGTAATCTCTCAATCTAAAAAAAAAATTGTGGTGTACCAGAAAAGACATAAACCACTGAAGAACATAATCACAAATTCAATCCAAGTCCCACAGAAGGTTTAAAACAATGCAATCAAGCACATTAAATGCTGCACTCAGATCCAACAAGCAAATAAACAACTTCACAGCTGTCAGAAAGCAAGGCTAAGTCATTACAAAGTTTAAACTAAGCAGACATTTGTCTGTTGTATTGTTATTTAAAAGACACTGTATTTGAGTATCCACTGCTTTTATCTTCTTTCATGATTTAAAAAGAAACAATGTCTGCGAGACGGGGCTATATATATATTTAAATATATTTAGATGATTTAGAATGATTTAGATTTGGTTTTTAATAAATGTTTGGATCATAATGTCAGAATCGTATACCAGTCAGTGACTAATTATACTAAGAGCAGGATGTTTTAAGTTAGAGTATCAGCAGGGTATCTGCTACATGCCTTGTCTACCGGTATTTAGCCCATTGTGTCTCGTCTTCACAGGAAGACTGGTTTAGTTTCAGAACGGGAGCCGATTAGCCCGATTCCCCAAAATGTCAGGTTATTCTTTAAAGGCTTGCTTTATCTACCTTCTTTGCTTTAATCTACATAACCTTAGTTGTGATATTGCTGAAGGAAGTATTGGGAACACCGGAGCCTGACAGATTGAAGAACAATAGCAAAAATCTCTTCTTTGAAGAATGATTCCAGCAGCAGAACACATTAAATGATAAGAATGATTTAACATCCACACTTAAAGGTCAAACACAAGTAAAAAAAA
This sequence comes from Fundulus heteroclitus, assembly GCF_011125445.2. Taxonomy (NCBI): domain Eukaryota; kingdom Metazoa; phylum Chordata; class Actinopteri; order Cyprinodontiformes; family Fundulidae; genus Fundulus; species Fundulus heteroclitus. Next base: position 6,844,702 of record NC_046381.1, read on the forward strand.
TGACTGATTATGCTTGGAAAGTAATTCTGAATACATATATACCATTTCTAACACTATGCAAACAGAAGTTCAATAATTTCTAGAGAAAAAAAGTGAATACATAGTAAATTGTACACAAGTTACACTGTTTTATGTATCAGAACAAAATAAAAAAAATTGCTACTTACCAGGTTCTAAAACATAATTAACACTGCCATTTTTAGTAAACACGAACAAAGCCAAAATGGAAAACCTGTGTGTTTAAAGATCAAGTACATATCACGATTCAAAGGTTTGTAAAACCATATTTGGCGCCAATAACTTAAAGACTTTGTTTCACTCCAGCTTTATCAGTCTCTCACACTGGAGAATTTTGACTCAATCTTTTAGGAAAATTGAGGTTTTTACTTTGATTGGGCCTTTACAACGCTGTGATTCTTTTTCTTTTCCAGTAATGTCAGTCTATGTAGATTTGCAGCTGTGTTTGGTGTCATTCTCCACTTTGATTTAGTTTAACTTAAACACTTTATTAACCTCAAAGGGACATTGAATTTTGTTGTACCTCATAATATACATGTTTCTTTAGATGCTGTTATATATCCTGATGGCCGTGGGCAGGAATGATCTCCTGTAGCGGTCAGTTTTGCAGCAGCTTGAGAGGATTCCGTTCATCCATCCATCCATCCATTTTCCGAACCGCTTTATCCCTCATGGGGTCGCGGGGGGTGCTGGTGCCTATCTCCAGCGTTGGATTCCGTTCAATTCAATCTAATTCAGTTTTATTATTATAGCGCCAATTCGTGACAAATGTCATCTCAAGGCACTTTACAAAGTCAGTTCGAGTGTGAGTGTGAACGGCCATCATTAATTGTTTTCTAAAGAATGAGATTAGACAGCATAAGCAAGTTTATGACAGTACGTTTTGAGATAAGATTTATATGAAGACAGAGAATCAGAGTCACATCTGTGGAGTGGAAGAGAGTTCCAGAGATATGGGGGCTGTGCGGGAGAAGGCTGTGGACTCCATGGGTGAAAAGCGGGCCAAAACATTCTCACTCCCTACTCGTCATATATTGATGCTTGGTCAGGGTCCCTCAGAGTCACAAGCTGACGAACAGGGTACTCCCTTCTCGTCATTATTTGACGTGCAGGGTGCCCTCGTAGAATATTTTAGCAACACAGCCTATATTAAACATTGAAAGAAAAACATCTGCATTTACATGCATTTTAGAGACATTTCTAGCAAAAAGTATGCATAATATAGTTATAATCTTCATCAGGGAAGAGAGACAATCTTTCCTTTATTAGTTCTGCCGAAGGGTTCAGTGTCACGTGTTCCACCGTGTGTAGGCTGTTAAAAGCAGGCTGCGTTCCAATTACTCTCAACCCATTCACCATATTTATAGAAGGAAATGCAACATTTAAAGACAGGATCTGCTATTTGTTACATTTTGATGACATATCTAGTAATAGTATGTGTAATATTTTCACATTATTCTTTCAGAAAGTGTAGATAATAGTTATTTAGTGGTTTTCCTAACCCATTTGCTGTTTCAGTGGAGGCTGCTATCTTTTTTGTATTCAAAACCTTTATTGAAAATTTTAAGAAAACGTTTGTAGAAACATACCTGGAGTTTGATTTTATACAGCCGTGGCCATGGAAATGGTTAGAACAACTGATTTGCATTATTTTGATGGGTGGGGGAAGCTTTTGTCTAGTTGTGTGTGTGTGTGTGTGTGTGTGTGTGTGTGTGTGTGTGTGTGTGTGTGTGTGTGTGTGTGTGTGTGTGTGTGTGTGTGTGTGTGTGTGTGTGCTTTGTTTTTGCATTTGGCTAAATAAATAAAAAATTCAGCACTTTGAATTGTCTTGTTGTTGAAAACTACCATATAAATAAAATTGCCTTGCCTTGCCTTGTAGACAGTTTTTAGTAATGTACAAGCAGATATATCCCAAATCATCCTTCATCCATACTAGGCGCAGATCTATTTAATTCCTATCAGGAGAGCCTTACGTCTAAATTAACACTTATATATAAACATTGTGGTATTGGCTCTAATTTGGCATCTGTGTGAAGGCTTCCCAACTACCACTGGGAGTGTGGAGTAGTCTGTGCATGTGTCATAGGCTTATGAATGTCAGTTACATCCATGCTAAATGTGTAAAGTTAGATTCTAATGTGTAAAATAGCTGGAGGTATAACTTTATAAGCAGGATTACACTTTAATCTTAACTTCAAACCAGGAAACAGCAGAAGCTGTAACACTTTTACATGGCCATTTTAAATTAAAGTTCAATTTTAATCACTACATTATCACTGTAATATGTATTTACCTATTATTTTTTATTACATTTAATAAAAAAGACACTTCAACACTCCGTTGTTGTATGACAGTCTGATGAATAGGATGCTCAGGGTTGTCCATAATGTTCTCCATTTTTATGAAGAATACTTCGTTGTAAAATCCTCTCCAGACGTTATAGAGGAGTCCCCAGAACAGAGCTGGCTTTTTTTTTTTTAACTCAACAAACTTTCTTGAAGTCAGCTACTATGATGCTTAAATTCAATTGCATGTGATGCTTCCCCAACAGATAATGGCAGAAGAGATAACACACTGCACAACACAAACAAATCTGCAGCATCTTCCCACAGACACCGACCAAAGCTTCTTCAATATGTCCAGTCTGCTCTGACCCTTCTTGTAGACACTATATTTAAATGACCTTTAGACTGTTTTGTGTCAGGGAAAGTGTAATGATAAGATTTCCCTATCAAGGACTGCATGAGCGATAGACTGATGTGTGGTTCACAGGACATGATGGTACTATATATGAAATAGAATCCTTGGCCACCCCATGGCCATAAATGTATCGTTATGTGACCTTTATTCCTTTAATATGTCACTTCGGCACACGCGGCAGTTGATCCTCCACATCATATTTTGTTTATCAGAACCTCTGATTTACATTCAACAAGGTGTATAATGGCACAAGAAAGAAGACGCATCTCCTTAAAAAGCCCGTATTGAGTTATGTACCCCACCGGCACTTTGTGTTATGATTATGTGTTGATTAATGTTCTTGATGACTCATGAACAGACTGTTGATCTGCATTGCTTATAATTTTCTATAAAAGTTTTGAAGACAAAAAAAGATAGCAGCCTCCATTGAAATATCAAATGTGTTAGAATAATATGAAAATATTATGCATACAATTGCTATATATGTCATCAAAATGTAACAAATTGCAGATCCTGTCTTTAAATGTTGCATTTCCTTCTATAAATACGGTGAATGGGTTGAGAGTAATTGGAACGCGGCTGCTTTTAGCAGCCCACATGTGGCAGAACACGTCACACTGAGCCCTTCGGCAGAACTAATAAAGTAAAGGTTGTCTCTCTTTCCTGAATGAAGATTATAATTCTATCATGCATACGTGTCGCTATAGATGTCATCAAAATGCATGTAACTGCAGATGTTTTGCGTAAAGGTTTTTTGTTGTGGACCGGAGTCTTGGACCAACTAGGAAACGTTGCTTCATCCCGTCTTTCTGAGACAGAACGCATTAAGATCTTTGGCTAAACTAATGAATAAACGATTGTCCACCTTCCCTGAATGAAGATTATTAAAATAAATTACATTCTTCTCACTAGAAATGTCCTCAAAATGCATGTTGTTTCGCATAAATGTTTAATGTAGGCTGGGTTGCTATAATATTCTACGAGGGCACCCTGCACGTCAAACAATGACGAGAAGGGGGTACCCTGTGCGTAAACTTGTGACTCTGAGGGAACCTGACCAAGCATCAATACATGACGAGTAGGGAGTGAGAATGTGTTGAGCGGGCAGGAGGTGTAACCAGAGAGAAGGGCGAGGAAGAGCGAAGAGTTTGGGAGGGTGCTGCAAATAACAAAGATGACCAGTTAGGTAAAGAGATGTAAAGTGTACATTTTAGGAAATCCTTGGATTTCATCAAATCAAACGGTCAAAAGGGTCGCTCAGGTGCCAACCCCATCAAAACTTCTGGAAAAAGTGTAGACACCGTAAAGATAAGTTACAAAATAAGAAAGAACTGCCATATCTGTTCTCTCACAAAATGTGTCTGACTTTGGATTTTTCAGCATTGCCATTCCATTTTGGGTTTATTTGGCATTATATACTTATGTTTCAATGGCGAGGGGCCGTTGGACAGATGAGTGTGTATTTGTGTTTTTAAAGTTTTTGCTTCCATGCGATTTCATGCTTGTGATTTTTATTTTGTGTGGTATCTAAAGCATTACAATACAGTAGTGAACAAAAATCACAGCTGAAACTGAATATTCACTTGTTTTTCCTGACTAGATGAGCTGGAGTTAGCAAAGTAGCACAAGTGCTGCAGGAAGTTAGAAAAGTAGCAGTGTAACCATTGCTTTAAAAGATAAAGAAGACTTCTGAAATCCACAATTCCTAAAATAACTTTAGTGTACTGTTACTTTTTTCCACATCATTTTTAGTTGTCCCCCCCCCCCTCCTTTATTTGGAGGAAAAGCCAAATGAAAAACTACAGCCAGGTTCTCAGTTTGTCACAGTGTTTGCCTTTATTGCATCAACAAATCATTACAAGTAGCTGATTCTAGAAGGGCAAACTCATCTCTCAGCAGCTGGAAAACCTCATCGCCAGGCAGCGAGTTTGAGTGGTTTTGCCGGGTTCAGCAGTGGGCATGCTGGTGTTAGATGAGTCATTGATCCTCCCCAGCAGGCTCTTCCACGGTGCAATTCCTCCATGTTCCGCCACCCCCTTCCCCCGCGCCATTGACTATCTGCCATGACGTTCCGCCGTCACAGCAGGACTTGATATGTAATGATCCTCTGATGGAGGGATGTAACATTTATCATGTGTTGGCAGATGTGGCAGGGTGGGATCTGAGGAGAGAGCACGGGCCAAAGCAAGAGGAAGAAACGGCGCGCGCTAAGATGGGAGCTTCTTTTAGACTGACAGCGGGAGATATGCAGGATTAAGAGAAAAATGATATAAATGTTGTCTTCAGGCACACTACCAATGATGACGGACGGCTTGTGCTTTGCTCTCTTTGAGGAAAAATGTCAAAACTTGGTAGCAAAAAAGGGGGATACTTTGTGACAACTTTTTCCTACTGACAAATACACCATGGGGAGGTTCAACATATGATGACATGGTATGAGATCCTCCAGCTCCTGGTTTCCAATCTCAACTTGGATTGACATCTTTATTAGTTTAAACTGAAACTTTTTCCATAAATCAAACAGATTTAAAACTTTTTCCGTTTGTAAGAACTTGGATTGCTTACCTTAATTGTCTATAGTCTTACCTTCTCTTAACCATGCAAAAAGTACTCTTAGCTCTGTGCCTCTTTGTGTTTGTCTGATTTTTTTTAATTTGCTGGAGCCACTTGTGCAACTATTGTGGTCATCATCTCTGTGTATTCTTCATTTTGCATTCCCTGAGAGAGTACCCCTGGGTCAGTGCCTCTGTCTTTACCTGTGTTTCTGTCCCAGTTGGAATTCTGATGGTGGTATTGCTGCCATAAGTCTTTTGTTTTCCCTTTCCCGCAGAAAGTACCCCTGGCTCATTGCTTTTGGGTTTTCTATCTCATTCCTTTATTCTCGTCTGCAGTCGGCTGTGGTGGATCCCATTGTGAGATTACAGCCTTTCGTACTGAGCCTGGTTGGAGTTCTGGTAGCTTCTTTTGGAAAAAGGGAGTTGTTCTTTCCTCTTTTGCTCCATGCTTGCTCAGGAGGAGGGATAACATGGATAACTTACAGTATTTGCACATGTAAAGCTGATGTTTAATTTCTTGTATTAAAATTATGGCTGAATCAGACCACGCGTAGCCAAAACTGAATCTGACTGGATTGTATGGGAGTTAACTGGACTGATTTTTTAAGGCTGATCTTCTTTATCAAGCATAAATAAGCTACGCAATCCATATCCAATTCAGATCAAACACACTACATGGGAAAAATACAATCTAGACCATGGGTCTTCAATGTTTTCCAGGCCAAGGACCCCCAAACTGATGGCGAGATGGAGCGGGGACCGCCTAATTATATATATTGTATAAAATTGTGTTACATCAAACTGGTCCTATAGTGCCATGTGTAAATGTACCTTGTTATTGTGCATTCAATACTAAGATACTCAAATAATACACAGGTTCTTATATTCATGTTTTTATTTTAAACATGTGCGAGGCACAGTGAGTAGGGTGGCCATGGCACTGCCATTTATAAACATAACATAACACAATAAACTGATACCTGCCAAGATCAACAATGTCTGTCAATTGCATGCAATCATGCATAAAAGCTATTTAAATGGACATTTTTAAAACATAAATGTGAAAAGAAAAATAAGTGATGCTTGTTAGTGTCACTGGCATGCATAAACATACCTGTTATATTGCATACAATACTGAACTATTAACATCACTGACAGATTCATGTTTTAATTTTAAGTTTTTTTTATTTATTTATTTTTTTAATTCAACCAAAACTTTCGCGACCCCCATGCAGTACCTCCGCGGACCGCCTAGGGGTCGCGGACCCCCTAGGGGTCGCGGACCCCCTGTTGAAGACCCCTGATCTAGACGTCAAAACCATGTTATGACAGGAATGGGTCCTGCTAAACATGTAACCTCTGTTTGCAATTGTCATTTTTAAAGCAACTTGAGCAATTTAAAAAACCAGATTAGGTGGGCAAATATTGCAGCGTAAGCATGTAACATACAAATTAACTTAAGTTTGTTTACAAGTTGGGTTCGGAAGCTTATAAAAAAAAGTTTGGTCTGTATAAAAGAGGCTGCTGGTTTATGTGGCGGACATTCTCTGCTCATATTTAGATTTAATTATCTTAGAGTGCAGGAGCCTGCAGGAGTGAGGTCAGATGAAGGGCCTGAGAAGTAATGAGAGCGAAAGGCTTTCAAGAGGTGAGGTATGCGGTTTGTCATTCTTGGACACCACTGACCATTGGCCAAACACCTACCAGCTGCAGTTCTTGGCATGATGAGGCTCTGCTGTCCTGTTTAAATGATGGATTTCAACAAATGTAGTATTTTTCAGAGAGCATGAAAGTTGCCGCTATTTGATTCTTGAGGTTCTCTACGCTGAAAGAATAGTACTGTATGCTTCAAAGATGTTCGGTGCGCTGGATGGCTTGATCATAACGAGGCATTACTGAGGCATGTGTCACCACGGTTCTATTGTTGGTCTCTCAGGATTTTGCATTCCCATTGTAGCGTATTGCCAATTTTACTGTTCTTCGTTTGTATATTTTAGTCAGCTTTTACAGGAACATAATAAAATTAGAATACCCTGAAATAGTTCTATTTTCTTTGTCATCCATTTCAGATGCTCTTTGTGTTCTTTCAAGTCAGCCAGGGTGTTTTTTCTTCCCTTTAAACTCTCCTTGGGTGCAATTTTTGCCCAGTTTTTGTACCATCATGGAAAGATTTGGACAAATTCATCTTCTTACGAGACACAAACAAAATATCAGTTTTGGAGAATTTATGTATTTGATCCTGTAAAAATATTTTTTACCCTGTTTGATTTAGAGAAAATCCAAAATATAGTCAACCTAGGGTCCAGCAATTGTTTTTAGAAAAGGCATTTGAGTTTTTATCTACAATAATACCCCCATACATATTGTCTCAAATGCACAATTGAAATGTTAAAATAATATGACAGCCATTCTCGTGATGAATGTGTGATGAGAATTTCGGATCAGCTCTGTGAGGCATCATGATATTCTGAATAACTACTACTAAAAGACTCCTCCTGTCTTAAACGTGGGAAGATGTTTGGCAGTTGTTTTGCCTCTGGCCATGCATCCCCAACACATCGCCCTACGCCTGTGTTATGAGATCCTAAAGTTTTTTTTTCTTATGTTCAAAGAATGCTTTGTTTTCGGTGTCCTTTACCACATTTTAGCATTTTGCTGAAGGTCAGTTCTATTGGAACTTAAACCCTTTTTCAAAGTACAAAATTTCACCTCTATTTTGACGGTTCAAGACCAAGGAGAGACAAGCACTTACAGGTTGGGACTCTTGCCTAACCTCCGTCTGGAATATTAAAGGAGAAAATATTCAATAATAGATTAGGGAACCTTTTTGTAGGAGGAAATCTGAGACGCTTTACTAGACAGTTGAGAAAATACACAAAGATGTGGGATTTAAGAGCAGCATTTCCCTCTGAGACCAACTCATGTCGTTTTTGATTAGCAAGACGTGCAACTGTCCAAACACACCTGCACTGTTGTGAATCGGAAATTGAAGTCCTACACCCAGAAGTGATTCACGTGCAACTTGGCTCATACAAAAACATCCCAAGCGTGCTTTTGCCTCCAGCTAAAGATCTAAATTACATCTGAAGTTGAAGCTAGGAAAAAAAACTGCAGTGTAAGTTAAAATAGTGACTCTGAGGTCGAATTATTATGCGTCCCTTCATGTGGCACAATGCTGAATTAAAAAGCTGCCTGACTAATTTTGACTAGGGAAAAAAAAAAGAAATGAAGAAGAACACGAGAAGTGGAAAAAAGGAAAACAATGTCAAAGGACATGGAGAGAGATGTGTTAATTTACTAATGGCGTCTGGAAGAGTTAATTAAGCCAGCTACGGGGAAGGGGAGAAAGTGCTGAGTCCTGGAGACACAAAATATTTATTCATTAGCCCATTAATGTTTAATTTCTTTTTTTTCCCTCTGTTTTTCAAATGCAGGAAGGAAAGCGAAAAGCTTTGAACATTTGACCTTATATGTAAAAGTGTGGGATGAGCCTGAAAACCCGTAGGGATTGTCTTAATCATTAAGAGCCAGCTCTGAAACAAAAAAGGAAATTAAATGAATGGAAAATATCTCAGATCCTAAGAAATTTCTTATGTATTCCTGCAGTTTTGCTCTCCCCCATACTTTAGTATGGCCACCACCTCACACGCAAAAATAGATAAGCTGTAAATGCTCCAAGCAACACCTCTAAATAGTATTCTTACACCTTGAATTTTTATTACAGTTTGTCATTTTGCAACCACAAACCTCAATGTTTGGTTTGTCTTGCGAATGATTAGGGCACTTCATGCTTCGGTTCTTTGTTTAAAAGTTCATTTGCATATAGTTTCCTTACCTTGATCGGATTTTATGTGATCAACACAAAATGAAACAAAACTAAAGTGAAAATAATACTATTACTGATTTTCAAAATGCATACAGTGGTGACGTTTTATTTCCAGTCTGTCAATTTATGCTTAAATAATAATAGTAAAAAAAAACAATATTAAGACATGATGATGACACAGTAAAAGTAATGCATCCCTTCCTGACATAATAAAATACTGATTATACACCGTGCATAAAATCAACATAATTTCTTGATGTTTCTTGTTTGTTTTTCATACCAACAGGAAAACTGTGTGCAGCATTACAACTATCAATACATTGTTAATTTATTGAAAAACTGCTTGTACTTTAATAGTAATAACGTGATGCACCAATAAACTGAACTGTAATAAATATCAACTGATTTCTGCTTGATCAGATCAGCTCTGACTAGAGATTGGCAGGTTAGACCTTAAAGAAAACTAGAAATAGGTATGAGCCTGTAAAAGTCAGATTGGAAATTATATGCTGTACTGTGCCAGAGAAAGGACCCGAAATTTCAGCCAAACACAGGTAGAGATGTTTATTTTAAAGGAGCAACTGGTATAAGACTGGGCCGAGAAAAGAGACGGGTTAGTGACTGCGGAGGAGTAAGGGAATGTAAACAGACTCAGAAATAAAGCCATTAACCTTGGGCAGGGTTCTTGGTTCCGTTAAGTGGTGCCTTTATTCTCTGGAGAGCCAGGAAGCAGCTGCTGCAGTGATGTTGATGTCACAACAGGTAGCGGCTCAAGAGAGGTGAGAGCTAGCTTTAAGCGTTGTCCCTGACAGAATGTAAAGCCTTGATCCAAACCCAGGGGACAGGCATGGGTCACACACGGGCATTCAGAACAGGGAAGACAAATCCGGAGTCTAGGCAGAGATCGTCAATCAGGAAACAGAATCGAGATTGTGGTCCAGAAATCAGAAGCTATGGAGTCAAATTTCAACCAGGGCAAGACAGGGAAGGTCAAGGTCGAGACAAGGCATGCAAGCTTGAAAGGAACGCTGGACATCTACGGGCTAATGCTAGGTTCACACTGAATGTCTTTTGGGCATCAGGGGCATCTGGTTTACAAGCAAAGTCTATGAAGGATGCGCCCCTAGGAGCGTTGAGAGGTCCTGCAGTGCGTTTCACCTGTCGGGAGCAGTGCCTTTTGAGATTTAAGCATTCGAAGTGGCAGACACTAGAACTTTGCAGCTGGACCAGAGCATCAACCAATCAGTGTGAACCCGCAATGTGACGTAGTGGGGGATTTTCCAATGGGACGGAAGGACCATGAAAAGCCAGGAAGTAGACAATAGAGGACAAGCTCATCGGTTCACTGGTTGTTACCCCTCCAATTATCTACGAGTCGGGCTATCACTGCAGAGATTACTAATAGACTTTATAAATGGGGTGCCTGCTCTACTGCCATAGTAGGTGTCACTTAAAAATAGTTTGTTAGGCCCATATTTTACTAGTCATCATGACCAATATAATAGAACTAAGTTGTTTCATTGTTAAAACTGTAAAATTACATTTGAATTTTACATTGATTTTACAACACTGTCCATTTCCTGCGTTTTCCTTATCTGATGAATCACTTCAGAGCAATTTATTTGGTATCCTGTGAAAAGATTTTCTATGCAATACCTCCAAAGTTACCGATGGGGCAACCACGTCTTGGAAGATTTGCGTTTGTACACTTCTTTCATTTTCAGGGGATTTAGGGTTTGGGATAATGTTTTACAGCATAATGCTGCTTTAAACTTCTCCACAACCCCCTTCCTGACCTGTCTGCTGTGTTCCTCTGTCTTCGTGATGCTGTTTGTCACTAAGGTTCCTATTTAAACCTTTGCGGTTTTCACAGAACAAATTAATTTATACTAAGACTAAAATATGCACAAATGGAATATGGTCACTGATTAGGTGACATCTAATGGTATTGGTTGATTTTTATCTGTATGTTTTTATCTGTCTATTTTACTTCGGTCTATCAGGTAAAATCAAAATTAAATGCAAGGTAGTTTGTGGTTGTAAGGTGACCAAATGTGAAAAGGTTCCAGGAGCACGAATGCTATGTCAAGGCTGCTTACATGTAGGATCATTTGGAGATCACAGCCTTTCAACCTCATCTCTGTATTCGGCACCGAATGTTCATCACATGACTTGTTACATGCGACCGTACATGCTCCATCGATCCCACGAGACGTGTCAGTTGAGCGGATGCGGCATGGCTGAGGAGGAGCCCTCGTGTGCCTGATTTGTCTTCGGCCTAATTATATGGTGACAAACGGGTTGCCAATCACGAGAATATATTGTGTGGTTATATCTCAGGAACTCATCAAGTCAAGCCAATTAAAAGCTGCAATAAGAACAGACATTGGCAGCCAGCATAGCTCTCATTCCCTTAATTCATGATTGCCAATTAAAACAGAATAGCGTGCAAAGTTGTAAAGCTGTCAGAAGGGCCAAGCTAAATTACCCTTTTCCACTTTGAATGATGGATGCGTTCACTGCTCTCCCTTATCTTATTTATTCTGAGTGGTATGGGATGGGTGGTGGGAAGGACGGAGGGAGCAGGAACAGTTTAAAGAGTTACGCTAATAAAGAAAGTTGCTCCTTCTGAAGAATTAGAATCTGCTGGTAGAAGACTGTCAAGATAGAAAAACGTAATTAAATCAGACTTTGGATTGGATCCTTGCAGATAGCTCACAATCATATTTAAGATTAAAAGTATAAAGTGAGATAACATTGCAAGCTAATTTTGCTGTTCCTCTTCTATAGCTGCTTTGCAAAGATGTTCACAGTAGTCCCACATGTATGCGTTGTTCAGGTAAAGGTATTTAAAGCATGTTTTATTAGAGGTATTATTTATCTTAATCTGACACAAACAATAATCATAAAATCATGTCTGCCAAACTTAGTTTTGGTGATATGACATGTATTGGTCTTCTTTTACATTTCATAAGGTGGGAGCAAACAAAGAGAGGAATCTCTTTCTGGTCCTCTTTGCACAGATCCTTCAGGGTCCTAGGTCCTCTTTTTCTTTCTTTTCTTAGAAGCTTGACCTCAAGATTTTTTTCTTTTCCAGCAGAGGTCACCAGATTAAAAAGACCTGGTATTTTATAATTTAGGAGATCCCACAACCAACATTTCCAGGGCTTTTGGAAGAGAAAAACTGACCCACAGCATCACTAAACCTCCAACTTTCTTGGAAATTAACCTGAGGTGCTTAGGGACACGTTCATCTTTTGTTTTGTAATGAACCTAAATTGTGTGTTTCTTCCTTTAAAGCTTAAACTTAGCCTCCTCTGAGTAAAGCGCTCTCTTAACATCCCCGTAGCCAGTGGTGGGCACAGCTAACCAAAAAGTTATCTTTGCAAACTCATATTCCGCACACAAAAATATTAGCTTCGCTACCGTTAAAAATAAACGATTAATAAGGAAATTAGAGGAAGCCACGCTTACAGCTAACCGATAACCAACGGCTGCCGATGTCACACATCTTCAGACCAAAGATCGTGCACTCACACAAGGCACATGACAAATGTGTGCGGTGCTGCATGTTTGAGGTGATAGCTGTTAGATCAGGATCAATTACTTTTCAATGTTACTTTTTATAGGGCATTGGAGATATTGAAAATAATATTCTATCCCCCTGTGCTCATGGCAGCTGCGGTGTGAGTGTGTGGATTGGAAGCCAGTGTTGCCAGTTCCAGCGGGAGAGCAACCAGCTCCATTATATCTGTCTTTTAAACAGTATAAACGAACAAGCTCAAACTCGCTGATAATAACCAGACATGGCAACAGTGCTGGGAGCCTGGAACGCAGTGCTGAGCGTTTCCGGAGGTCCTTTTCCCCCTCTGCCATCAGACTATTTAGCACACATACAATAAATCATGACTTTTTGGGTTACTTGTTGCAATGTCAATGATATCAATAGTGTTATATTTAATGTGCATTATTTTAGAACTAAAAAGCATACATAATCATTTGTTTCATCATTGCTGTGTAAAAACATGTTTTCCCATGCTGGTTAAATGTCCCTCAAGGATTGCCATAGTGTAGGCACTAGGCAATAGGTTGCGGCCAGTGTTTTGTTTTGGAAGTGCAAGAGTCCCACTGAGCCATACAGCGACCCCAAAGTCCAGCCCTGAGCTCAGTCCACCTTCCACCTAATGCAATGCCAGCGTTGTGCTTGGTAACAAACCCAGAGAGCTTGTTAACACTACTGGTTAAAGGGTTGGAGTCACAAGCAGCACACTGTTAGCAGAAAGAAAAATAGCATCTTTTTTTTTAGTAATGGGAGCCGGCCACATCATAAAAATTAGAATAAAGGTAAGAGGAAACAACATGGCTATCAACAATGTTTTTTGTGGAGCCTTGACTGCTATTTTTTAGAGAAGTCTGTCTCGATGTGTATTGAGAGCCAGGATAGTGACCTAAATGGCGGATGAATTTGTTGTGTGAACGTTGTTACTATAGTTATCAAAACCCAATAAAGTGGACGCTAACTGGTCTGCAAACTATTTCTAAACTTAACGTGAACAATAATGTGTTGAATGAAAAGTTAACTCCGCAATTATCTATCTGCGACTGCGCCCACCACCACCTGTAGCATTGGGCAAAATTCCATGGCCCCGTTTCACAAAGAATGGCCGACCGTGAGTAGAAAGCTGCTACTCTGAGTAGTTCTACCTCACGCTGTCATGCTCAGCGTTTTTGGTTTCAGAACTGGCAACATCAATCAGGTAACTAAACTCAGCATCCAATCAACTCTGAGTTAAGCACGACCATGAAAAGAAGTCCTCACCAACGGAATGTAGATAATGCAATTCACCATGACAAGGGCAGGAAATAAAAAGCCTCGAAGTGTGCATTTCCCGGGACTGGAATTTGACATTTTTAAAAAGTCATAAGGAGAATATTAAAGCATTACTAACAAAAAGAAACATTGCTGTTGCTGCAGAAAAGCCGAATTAATGACTCAGAATTGCTGAAAAAGTCAGTGCTCAGTGATATGAGTGTTATTTGGCGCACTTATTTGACGTGGCAGCAAATCAATATGAAGTATGAAAATACAGTTTAATCGGGTAAGATTAAGTTATTGAAATAACTCATATGTTCATTAATTTTTTTGCCAGAATTTGGCTTCATCCATCCTTCAAAAAAAAAAGTTGTACACTGATTTTCTTGTAGGTTTATAATTTGTGCCACTCTCACTTTATATTAATCACATAGGCTATATTTATATTTTAAGTTGAAGTTAGGTGGCGTTATTCAAGTGAAGATCTGTGCCGTAGCCATAACAGTGTTGAAAATCCACTAACCCAGCTTTCTGAAACGGGGCCATGTTAGATATGGTTAGAAAGAAAATGCTTTTTCTGGCACACCTCCCAAAGAATCAACTGACATGTGAGAAGTAACGCCTGTTCCCACTCTGGGGCAGTGCTCTCATGGTGAACTTTGGAGATCTTTTTATCTACTTGTTTCTGTGGCGGCGATCTAACCTCATGTCCTCGTCCTTCTTTGCCACCATTTTTTAACAACATATTTTACAATTGCTCTGACAATTTTCTTTTCAAATTCTGATTCAGACAAATCAACTTACCTCATTTGAATTGCATGTTTTGTTGTCTTTCTCATTTTATAGAGTGCCAAGGAGAAATGTGCCTCTGCGTCATATTTACATCCAAGAAAGATGGGAAGCCATAAATTACTAATTAGTTTTGTTCTCACATGTTTGGAAGGATTCTTTTAAGATTTAGCTTGTATTTCTTATAGTGATTAGCCTGGTCATTGAGTGCAAAATTGGCAAAGCACCCTTTGACTTGTGACCAGATCATGGTAAATAGGGATGAGTGTTTTACGTAGATCCAGTTTGTGACTTCAGAGGCAAATGCAATAGATCGTGAGAAGAACCAGTGCTTGTTGATTCTGTTTTTAGCTTTGATATCCAATGCAGGGTTCTTAGAAAACCTTCAACGCACTCTACTTTTGAGCTGTATCTGTCTGAATTGAAGATCAATGTCCTGAACTGCTGATCTTTCTGGCTTTCTGGGCTTAGCAGCAATACATTACAGCCAAATTTTTGTTGTAAATAATACATATCAGATTTTCCTCTAAAGGCTTTCAAACTACCAGCAGTTAGTTTCATTTGTTTCAGAGAAATTGTAAGGGGGTGCCAATTGAAGATCTGGTTATCTGGAGTTATTTTTTTTTTCAACCCTTAAGGATTTCACTCACTGAACGTATTCAATTAAATGTATTTTATTTCTAGACTTTATTCAGTGTAGGATTATAATGCGACAATTAAAGATGTGTTTGTTTTAGAGCTTATTCACATGTTTACAAAGGGTGTAAATAAACGAACAGGATGCCTTACCTTACTGTATGACTCGACCCATATGTCGTGTTTCTGCTTTAGTTTAATCTCTTTTACAGCAGCAAAAATGTTTTCTAAATGTCTGAAAAGCAACTTATCCTGGCTGTGTCTCTGCACCATTAGCCACTGTTGCCACACTATTGATGGCCTAATTAAGATGTGTCAAGCCAGAATATGTCACATTTTTTAAAAGGCTGAAATTGATAGCTCACATTAATTTTCACTTTCTCCAAATGACCTTTAATTTTGCTCGCAAAATGCAGGCTCGCGTCTCCGCTGGCAACTCCCTCCCCATTTCTGCTTCTGAAACTATATGTCAAACCCGCTTTGACAACACACAGGAGGAAGCTACCTGCTCGCAAGATGGAAGCGTCTAAAAGCTTAAATTGAAGTCACTGTCAGACTTCAAATATCCATCAGAAAATGATAGGCCACAGACTCCCTCCAGAATAATTGTTTATAACTTTTCTCTCAGTTTTTTTTTTTTTTTTTTTTTGTGGGATCAATATCATCTTTGATAATAACCGTCTCTTTGCAGCCTGCTACTCTCTGCAATTTGGTTTTGCCCATCTTGTTATATTGTGTTCCCCTTGTGCTGTCTTGTGAAAGCAAAACAAGCGCCGGTTCCAGTCATGGTGCAGCAAATGCCAGGAAAAAGGTGATGGTTTCCATTTGGGCCCCCGCAGCCGAGGGTTTGTTCTCGTCCTCAGGAGATGTGCTCCACAGGCCAAGGTCTTTGCAGCAGATTAAAAGAGCGTGTCACTAACATCGCCCCGCTGACGAATCAATGGCGAAGCGCAGGAAATGAAAGCGGTGATGGACACATCAGCCCGTGTCACCGCGTGTCTGCTCGGAGCCTTCTCTTCATCCCTGGCAGCTGTCGGGACCTGAGGGGGACCCTGTCAGCTGGAGCCGGCATGGCTCCCGGCACATTCCTGAATCACGGAGGGAAAACCCTCGGGAGCTTCACTTGAAAAGGGCTCACAAGGCATCAACTCAATCAACTTCTGATACTCTGCTGCTGCGCCGGGCCAAAAGTTTTCCTGCTTTGGAAAATCTTGCTTTGATTTGAGGCTTATAAAGGCAGGGGGTGGCGGGGGGGGGTCATCCAAGTGTGGAAAACAGAACAAACTGATGGCAGTTAGTTCATCAAGTGTAGTCACAGATTTCGTTTTCTTGCATATAACGGAGATAACCAACTTATCTCATTCTAATTCCATCTTCATTCCTCACAATGATTGCATCAGGTTGTGCGACAATAGATTTAATCACCGTTTATCTCCACTCTCTTGCTTTATTTAATCATTTTAACTGCTGTGATGTCATACACAATCAGATGTGCAGCTTATTTTTCTTCATGTTGGAGATGCATCTGAGTCTGAAACAATCCAGTGTATACTAGACTTGAATATTTTGGCTGTTTTAATGTGCTAGTCATCATCAAAAGAGCCTTTATCCGTTAGACAGAACACCGCCAAACCATAGTTAAATGGCTGGCAAATTCACGTTTTAGTTCCCTGTTTGGTCTTTAGGTTGTTCAAACATGCTTTTGTGGATCTTTTTGTATGTTTACATAAGGTGCCTGGAAAAACACTGCATTCTTTTTTTCACATTTTGTCACTATTACGACAACAAGACTATATTGTATTTTAATGAGTGTTTATTTTACAGGCCAACACAAAGAAGCAAATAATTGTGAAGTGGAAAAAAGGGATATCTGTTTTTTAATTTAATTTTATTGTTTACAAAACAAACAAACAAAAAAACATCTAGAAATATGTATTCACCTGCCTGATCAAATGCTTTTAAGAACCACCTTGGCTGAAAAAATTCCAGCAAGGTGGAAGTCTTTTGGGTATATCTAAATTTTAGACTTCTAGCTTCTTCGCAAGAGCTGTGAGGGCAATCGCCCCCTGATAGGAAACTGCTGTCCAACGCTTTTTAATCACCCCCACTGTTACTTGCCTGTCATACATTACAATCACCTAAATGTTACTGCCTATCATCTCTGAATATCTAAATGCGCATTGCTATAAACAAAGCCTCAAATCATCATTGTTCAATAAGCACCGTATTACTTTTTGCATGCAAAAAGTTCAATTATGGTCTAAACAGACAAGAACAACTTCTTTCAGATGTGTGCTGCGTCCTGTTCATGACTTATTGCAAACTGCAAACATTGTTTGTTCTGGTAACAAGTTCTCCCATCTGAGCTGTGGATCTCTGCAGCTTGTCCTGAGTTACCATGGGCCTCTGGCGCTCTCCTCCTATTAAGGCTCTCCTTGCTCGGCCAGTCAGTTGGTAGGTTTGCAATTGTGCCATTGGTTTTTCATTTTTAGATGACCGACTGACCAGTGCTCTTTGTTGAATATTGCTGAATAGGTGTACTTCTAAACTTTTGCACAGCTTTATCACTGACTTCTCTTGTGTTACTTGGTTTTACGTCGTTTGTTCAGTAATGTTTTCTAAAACTCCAAACCTCGGACAACAAAGAGATTGTAATGGTGTTTCAGTGAAGGCCAGGACGTTAATAGAGGCTCTTTTGCCTTATCTACCAATATTGTGGCAAATAAGAAGGCACTTTTTTTTTCAAATGAGTTGCACATCATGTCAGTGAAGTTATTTCAAGGTAACCACAGACAAAGTGGTGATAAAGCCCAAATTTAAATGCCCAACGTTTATCCAAATTAAAATATTTATATTAATGAGTTAAAAGATTTCCTGCAGACTGCAGCAGATGTTTTCATGCTGCAATCAAGCTAGCCCTGGTAAGAATTTACTGCATTCAATTCTGTATTGGGAGTGATACATTTTACATTATACCTATTGAACAGTTTGTGCAAAATTGGAGTGCTGTTAACTGATCAAAGCTGACAAAGATTCAGCGACAAGTTTTACCCTTCAATTTAACCATCAAGCAAACAATGTAATTATAGACAAAAATTGAACAGCTCTGGGTGGGCCTGGCTAGTGAAGTCGCTTTTCTTTGAAAAATATATTTTTTTAGGAGTGTCACTTAAAGTCATCATAAAACAAAATGAAGCAGAATAAAATTGAATTTATGCTTGTCCCAGACATGAAAACAACAAACTTCATGTTCTAGTTCTCAGAGTGGCACAGAGAGAAATTTGCCAAAGAGCTGTGCGACTGTAATAAGCCGAATGCAAGGAAATGTTGGAAACATCCCAATTGTTGAGAAACCGTCAGCATGTGAAGGTGTTGTTGGATACTGCCATGATGTGTCTCTCTGTATGTCCACAGAGAGACAGAAGAACGACAGATTCTGTTATGGGGTAGGGGAGCTGTGGGACTTCTGCGTCACCTTGCACTTGAACTCAGGAGCACGTACTCAATTTAGTCACACGGCAATATTGGTGCGTACTTTAAGGGGCGTTTTCGGGGTCTTGTAACATTTGGAGCTTCAGCCCAGACCCCTCATTCCTCTTCCTCCCTCTTTAAATAAAGCGCTTTACAGCCTGTATTTATGTATTTCCCCCATGATGTTTATCCCTCGTGCACGTGTAACACAGTAGAGAAGAGTCCTATGTATTTTAGATAAATGGGCCAATAGGTTCGGCTATCGGAGCACAGTGAGGGTGTTTAAATGACAACGGATGCAGTTGGATGGTTTAACAAACGATTGCTTTAGTGAGATAAACCATCAAATTAACAAACAGTTGTACAAGACAAACAATTATGAAAATAAATTCAACACAATAAAATACATAAAATAATATGAACACTTGGCCAAGTTCTACTTCTCTGGTTTTATCTATTTTGGGTGCACCCTGTTAATCTAAATTCTGAACCTTAATGGATCACAGATTATTCGAATTCAGTTCACATTCAGATTGGACTCAACATCAGTCACGTGAGGAGAGTGTCCTACACAGTAGTTTGTTACTACGTCCAAAATAAAATTTATGTCCAAAGTCCCAGAATGAAACGAAAAAAATGGAAAAAAGTCAGTAAGTAGTCTCGTGCATAACAAACTCTGCGTGAAGATTTGAGTGACACAGGCCTACCACACCGCAGGGTGCAGCAGAACTCCAAATGCAAAAGGAGGAAGCCAGTTCCTTTTCTAAGTCCAGGTGGGAAGGCTCGCCATCAGTCTCTTGAGGAATCCACCTCAGGAACGATCCAGCGGAAAAAAAAAACCTGACCTGTCGACAGACAGGACCAGCACAATAATAGAATCTTTATCAAGCTGTGTTAACTTTAATCCTTAATTCGTGTTTCCATAGACATATCTGACATCAATTTATTATGTTACTCAACTTGCAATATACAGTTGTTGTTGTTTTTTACCAAAATGCAGTATTTCACTGCATTTTCAATTCACATTTTGTTCTAATTGTAACATTTTTTCAAGCACAATAATAAAACATTGAATTTTACCCAAACTCAGTAAAAGTTTACATTTGAATCATTAAATAGCTCAAATAAAGGCTATCATTCAACAATAATGTGGAAAAACAGAACAAAACCTTAATGAAAAGCACAGAATATGCTCACCGATCTCAATCTCACTCAATCTCAATCAGTTTGGGACAACAATATGATGGCCTCGAGTCCAGACAGGTGGGACACTTCAGCTGAACAGAGAGCGGAATGAACTTATATGAAACTACTAGCCATAAGCGCTAGCAAGGCTAACAAAGTAGCTCTAATGCTCGGCAGAAAAAATAAAGTTTAGCCTTTTAACTCACCTCAACTAATTCCAAATTAGAACTTGGATAATGAACAGCAATTCCAATTGCAAAAAGCTTCGTTTTTCATTTGTGTGTAATACTATAACAGTCTTAACACAGACTCTGACGCTGCACAGCTCAGCAGTCTCGTCCTCGTGTCCGATCTCTCTCGCTCACCCTATATTGCTACATACATGGGAAAGCAGGGCGGGACCTACAGGGGCAGTCTGCATTCTCATTGGTGGATAGACACTGGAAACTTAACTTCCTATTGGCTAGATAGACTACCTAGCTCCCTTAACGTCTGTTTCCTTAAAGAGGCATCCCCATTTTATGTATGTTACACCCTCCCCTCTGAAGGGTATGCCCGTCCCTGGGCATCTGCAATGCGACACTGAGTCACACAGCTCAAACATGCCTGACGGAATTAATGGATACATTTTCAAGACCATTTAGGGAACTAGTCAATGCCTCACTTAGACCATGGAAAAGAGAATTCACTACCATTATCAGAGGATTTCCTAGTTTTACATAGTCTAATCTTTTAGGCTTCGTGTGCACTCTCTGAGAGCGACGAAGAAATGTTTCAGCATCTTGAGGTCCATCAGTCTGAAACTTTAAGGGTTCAGGCTGGCCAGTAACAGGTTCATTTGCTTCACAAAACCCATCATCACATGCTGCATCTGAGTTCATCTCATTATCTGGAGGAGTTTCCTCAGATTGCTGCAAATCCAAACACTGAGGGGATCGGTTCACTTGGTTCAGTTCAGGTAAAACGTTTGCTTCGGATAAGCTGTCTTGTTCAGGTAGGTTGTCATGTTCAGGTAGGTTGTCATGTTCAGGTAAGTTGTCATGTTCAGGTAAGTTGTCATGTTCAGGTAAGTCGACACTTGATGCACCCTGAATATCTCCAGTACTTTTATCTCCTACAAGGGACTGAGTTGCTGGAGCATCAGGTGAGAGGGAAACTACAGACTCCTCCGTTTCTGCTGATTGCCGAACTGCACAAGGAGGCTCACTCAACTTGTGAGTTTCAGGCACCACAACAGATATATCAGGTCCATCTGTAATACGAGGGAGAAATGCCCAATCAGGTACATCATCCAAATCTGAGATGATCTCCTCCTCACTCTCAACGACTGGACATTGTCTTGTTCTGGGTCTCTTGTTTGGACGAGGTTTGATTGTTGCAGGTTCTGCAGCTGCTGATAGGAATCCACAGGGCAGAAGCAGGTCTCGGTGCAGAGTCCGCACTGGTCCTTCTTTACCTTCTGGTTTAACTGTGTAAACTGGCATCTCTCCAGTTTGCTTGAGGACAATATAAACATCCTCCTCCCATTTGTCTGCCAATTTATGTTTTCCACGCAGCTTCACATTTCGCACTAGAACTCTGTCTCCCGTCTGCAAAGTTGATTCAATCACTCGCCGGTCAAATCTAGCTTTATTGCGACTTGCATTCTTTCCTGCATTGCTAGTAGCAATACGGTAACTTTCTTCCAACCGAGATTTCAAATTGCCGACGTACTGGGAATGAGTCTGCTTAGAAGCCGTTGTGGGCAATCTGAAAATCAAGTCAATGGGTAATCTGGGCTGTCTCCCGAACATCAACTCGTAAGGAGAGAACCCAGTCACATCACTCTTTGTACAATTATACGCATGTACCAGAGGTTTGACAAAGTCTTTCCAGTGGAGTTTATCTGACTTGTCAAGTGTTCCAAGCATTTGAAGGAGAGTGCGGTTGAATCTTTCAACTGGATTTCCCCTAGGATGGTAAGGGGAAGTGCGCACTTTCCTGATGCCAATGAGTTCACAAAGTTCTTTTATGGTCTTTGATTCGAAATCAGCCCCCTGATCACTAAGGAGCTTTTCAGGAAAACCATAATGGACAATGAAGTTTTCCCAGAGGCACTTCGCCACAGTCTGTGCTCGCTGGTTTGGAGTTGGTATGGCCAATGCATATTTTGTAAAATGATCAGTTATTACTAGAATGTCTTTCGTGTTGGAGCGATCTGGCTCTATTGACAAAAAGTCAATGCATACCAGTTCGAGAGGTCGGCAGGTTTTAATGTTCATCAGCGGAGCAGCTTTTTCTGGATGTGTTTTTCGACGAACACATCTCTCACAGGCTTTAACCATTTTTTCTATGGTCATGTACATTTTCGGCCAGTAAAATCTGGTTCTTGCCAAATCTACTGTTCTTTCAACTCCAAGGTGGCCCATATCATCATGAAGACTCCTAAGAGCTGTAGCTCTTAGGTCCTCAGGAAGCACAAGCTGATATGAGATGTTTGGACCATCTTGTCGTTTACGGTAAAGCACTCCATTCTGCATCTCCAACCGTGACAACTCTCTGAGTAACAAAGGTAGTTCTGGTAGCTCCAACCTGAGACTGGGACATGGAGTTTCACCAGTCTCTAAGAGTACAATAACTGCATTGATAGCAGGATCTAATGTTTGTTTTTGCCTCAACTCTTCTTCTGAGAATGAATGGACAAGAGGGGACCCATCCACTTGCTCCTGCTGGAAGCAGTCGGGAATGGCTGCGGACTGGTGAGTGAGGGATTCAACTAATGTCAACCCAGGAGTGGTGGCTTGAACACCAGCTACAGATGAAGTGACCATATGACGTTCACAAATAGCCTTGATCACCTCCTGGGGAATAGTTTCTGGACTGTCAGAATTGCTCAGGTGGTACAGTGTGAACTGCCGGATTCTCTCACTTTCTTTTTTGGATGCATAATCATCCTTTACTGGATCGTGAGGTCGGCGAGAAAGTGCGTCGGCATCTAGATTTTGCTTTCCCGCTCTGTACTGAAGACTGAATGAGTAAGTAGAAAGACTAGACAACCACCTGTAACCTGTCGCATCAAGCTTTGCGGATGTTAAAATATATGTAAGTGGATTGCTGTCAGTCACCACTGTGAAATCTGTTCCATATAGGTAATCAGAGAATTTTTCTGTGACTGCCCATTTAAGGGCCAAGAATTCAAGCTTATGAGCCGGGTACTTCCTCTCACTCTTTGAAAGTCCTCGACTCGCAAAAGCTATGACTCGAGATTGACCATCTTGAACCTGATATAGTGCAGCCCCAAGGCCAACAGTGCTGGCATCTGTATGTAAAACATACGGAAGCTGGGGGTCTGCGAATCCCAATACTGGAGCTGATGTTAGCTTCCTTATTATGTCATCAAAGGCTTTCTGACATTGGGATGTCCACCGCTCACCAAAGGACTCCTTTGGGTTGCGATACTCTGAACTTAGATTTATCTTTGGTTTCTTGTTCAGCTTTCTGAGTGGTGGATAACCGGAAGTTAGCTCATTCAGTGGTTTTACAATAGTCGAGTACCCCTGAATGAACCGTCGGTAGTATCCAGCAAATCCTAAAAAGGATTGAAGCTCTTTGAGATTTGTGGGGATCGGCCAGGTCTTCAAGGCCGCAACTTTCTCAGGGTCGGTTTCAACTCCTCTCTCAGAAACAACGTGACCAAGGTATTTCACTGAGGTTTGAAAGAATTTGCACTTCTCTGGTGCCAGTTTCAACCCATATGTCATCAATCGTTCAAGAACACGCTTCAAGCGCTGTTCGTGTTCTTCCAGGGACGATGAGAAAATGATCAGGTCGTCAATGAACACTAGAACTTCTTTTAGGTTCATATCGCCAACACACTTTTCCATCAGTCTTTGGAAGGTTGAAGGCGCGTTTGTTATTCCTTGGGGCATTCTGTTGAATTCCCAGAATCCAACTGGACACACAAATGCAGTCTTATGCTTGTCTGCTTCTTCCATTTCGACCTGATAGTAGCCTGACTTGAGGTCTAGAACGGAGAACCACTTAGAGCCAGAAAGTGCAGTGAAAGCATCTTCCAGTTTTGGAAGAGCGTAGGCGTCCTTAATAGTCTGCATATTCAGCTTTCTGTAATCCACACACAGACGAACAGAACCATTCTTTTTGCGAACCACAACGATTGGGGAAGCAAATGGGGACTCAGATTCCCGTATAACTCCAGAATCTAGGAGTTCCTGTAGATGTTGTCTTACAGCATCCACATCGTTGGGGTGTATCGGACGTGCTCTTTGCTTAAAAGGCGTCTCATCACTGAGCTTGATTCTGTGTTTCACTTTATCAGTATGGCCAAAATCCAGGTCATTTTGAGAGAAAACATTTGGCATGGTGTTTAACATTTTTGTTATTCGCTCTTTCCATTCAGTGGATAGAGGTGAATCTCCAAAATCAAAGCTCAGTTCTGGGAAAGACTTCGCTTGAGATTGAGAACAGTCTGGTTCATTGACGGTATGTTCTTTGTGTAACACCTGTACTATAGCATTAACGTCTGCCACAATACTGTTGGGGGGAATGACTATGTCATGATAGGTGTCATTTCTTAGTACGACAGGAAGATGACAAGAGCGTTTGCTTGGTAAAGTTACCGCAATCGCTGAAACGAGTAAGCCATTCGGTAGAGAAGAAGCTGATGGTTGCTCAAGAATGACATCTCTCTTCATGTTCAAACGATCAACATGAACAAAAGCTTCAACAACAGCGGTTTGCCTTGCAGGAACAACTTTAGGTGAATTGCCCATTAGTTTTGCACACCCAAGGCTGCTGTGGTTAAGCTCCCTTTGTCGTATCTCAAGTATTTTGAGAACAGCCTTATATCCATTGATCAAAGGCTCAAAAGATGAATGTTTCTGGTAATCAGCATAAAGAACGTCAAGTGTGTTTGTTCCTATAAGCACCTGTTCATGAGCTGCAGAGCGAAGGTGAGGAATAACCAAGGCCAGAGTGTTAATTTCAATATCAGACCCAACAAACTCTTTGGAAAAAGTGATGGTAAGCTCAACATATCCTAAATAGGGAACAAACTGGCCATTAGCACTCTCCACTTGAAGCAAATCATTTAAAGAATGAATGGTAAGATCAGAAAGGTGTTCTTCATAAAAGGACTGGGGCACAGTTGTGACTTGTGAACCTGTGTCCAGAAGACAGTTTGTGTCTTTCCCTGCGATACATACTTGAGCTGTGGTTTTAGTTCCCACAAGGCCATGTGGCAATTTTAACCCTTCTACCTCAACACACTTGATAACAGATTTCATGGTTTTGGGACTGCAGTTTTGTAACTTCGCTCCCATATGTCCCTCTATGGAAGCAGAGACTAGTTTAAATGTGTCTCACTTTGAGGAGCATTAGAGGCTTCCCAAGCAGCCTGCTTTTCTCTCAGCTGTTTTTTCTTAGCTGCTACAAGGGAAGGATTCGGTGCTTTATCACAGACTGAAACAACATGGCCATCCTCTCCACACTGGAAACAGTACCAGGGACGCGGTCTGCCATTTGCTTTAAGTGTGGTAGAATGCTCACGGCTTGTTTTTGCTTTCACAACATGGGCTTCATGTGTGACGCATAGAGGAACAGACTTTGCTTTTTGTTGCTTAGGTTGTTTTGGCTTTTGACTCTCTGACACAATGCTCTTCACCTGAATGCTGAGGTCAGCAATTTGTTGCTTGAGCACCTCAAGATCAGTCTTATTTATCAATTCATTTGTGTCATGTGCAAGATGCACTTGTGACATGGCACGCTGCTTGCCATGGCCAGACTTAGCATGGCTGAAATGCTGTCGCATGCGAGACATTTTTGCAGCCTGTTTATCTTCTTCTGTTCTAAGAAGGAGCAACAATTCTGCAAAAGTAGGAGGGTTTTCTTTCTTTTGTTCTAACTGAAAATCAGCTATTAAAGCGTTCTCCCAACAGCCTCTGCAGAACTACTTTAAAAGCTGTTGGTCAAACTCAGGAGCGGAAACACCACCACGTCTCATTGTTTTGCTTAAGGCAGTGTGCAGTCTCTGCAGGAAAACAGAAGGTAACTCTCCATCATTCTGGAACGTGCTCATGAACCTAGCATAAAGCTCGTCACCGTCTTCAACTGTCCCGTAAGCGGAGTCAAGCAATTTAAGATAAGTTGAGGGACTAGACTGTGGGCTCAAATGTTTGATCATTTCAGAAGCAGGAGGAAGAAGACTGTCCAATATACGATGTGTGCAATGCAAGTCTGGCACAGATGGATCTCTGATAAGAATCTCAACACTTGCACGCCATGTATCATAATCTGCTTCATGGCTCGGACGTGGACTCTTGCCAGAAAAAGCTCTGAGTCTACTGGGTGAGGTGAACTGGGGTGAGTTATCATTGCTGCGCACCACATGCTCAACCACCACTCGCTGAACTGCAGGTGGATTGACATCGATTAGGGGCGTAGCAGAGGATTCAGATGAGGCAGCAAAAGTCTGTGGGGGGTTGAGATCGATCAGGTTTTTACTCAAAATGGAAGGGGTGAGAGGCTTACTTTGATCATTTGCTGGTGTCAAAATCGTGGAGTTAGTAGGCATTACTGACTGAGGGGTTTCAGAAGATGGGATATCTCTTTGGCTGGTTGAGTCTTTTTGTGGGGTTGGACTCTGTGGAGCTGAGGATTCTGTATCAGTCTGAGGTGATTGTGCAAAGGCACTTTCTGCAGATGAAACCAGATTTTTAAGTTCCTCCTTCAACATTTCTCCTAATGAATTTCCACTCAGCCTGGCAATTTCAGAGAGCTGTTCCATGTACATTTTAGTAGCTTTGCTTCTGGCATCTATGGTGTAAACACTTCCTAAAGCCTTCAACTCATACACAATGCCTGCTTGAGTCGTGCTTGGAAGCTGAAGAGGCAACAATGGCTCCAATGTCTGCATGGCAGTTTCATGTGCAAACTCAATAATCATGTCTTTATGGTAATCTGATTTAGGATCATCTAAGCGAATGTAACGGTTAATGGAACCATACTTCTGGAGAAAGGTTGACACTTCCTCATCTGTCTCTGACCCTGTTAAACCACTAACAACCACAGAATGGGGAATTTGGATGGACTCCCGGAGTACCACATCCATTTTTTTTTTTTTTTTTTTTTTTTTTTTTTTTTTAGAAGTACTTGGCACGATCTAACAATACTTGTAAGATGTCTGACATTTAAACACACACACTCATGCTCCTGGCTGGCTCGCCATAAGATCCTATGTAACACAGTAGAGAAGAGTCCTATGTATTTTAGATAAATGGGCCAATAGGTTCGGCTATCGGAGCACAGTGAGGGTGTTTAAATGACAACGGATGCAGTTGGATGGTTTAACAAACGATTGCTTTAGTGAGATAAACCATCAAATTAACAAACAGTTGTACAAGACAAACAATTATGAAAATAAATTCAACACAATAAAATACATAAAATAATATGAACACTTGGCCAAGTTCTACTTCTCTGGTTTTATCTATTTTGGGTGCACCCTGTTAATCTAAATTCTGAACCTTAATGGATCACAGATTATTCGAATTCAGTTCACATTCAGATTGGACTCAACATCAGTCACGTGAGGAGAGTGTCCTACACAGTAGTTTGTTACTACGTCCAAAATAAAATTTATGTCCAAAGTCCCAGAATGAAACGAAAAAAAATGGAAAAAAGTCAGTAAGTAGTCTCGTGCATAACAAACTCTGCGTGAAGATTTGAGTGACACAGGCCTACCACACCGCAGGGTGCAGCAGAACTCCAAATGCAAAAGGAGGAAGCCAGTTCCTTTTCTAAGTCCAGGTGGGAAGGCTCGCCATCAGTCTCTTGAGGAATCCACCTCAGGAACGATCCAGCGGAAAAAAAAAACCTGACCTGTCGACAGACAGGACCAGCACAATAATAGAATCTTTATCAAGCTGTGTTAACTTTAATCCTTAATTCGTGTTTCCATAGACATATCTGACATCAATTTATTATGTTACTCAACTTGCAATATACAGTTGTTGTTGTTTTTTACCAAAATGCAGTATTTCACTGCATTTTCAATTCACATTTTGTTCTAATTGTAACATTTTTTCAAGCACAATAATAAAACATTGAATTTTACCCAAACTCAGTAAAAGTTTACATTTGAATCATTAAATAGCTCAAATAAAGGCTATCATTCAACAATAATGTGGAAAAACAGAACAAAACCTTAATGAAAAGCACAGAATATGCTCACCGATCTCAATCTCACTCAATCTCAATCAGTTTGGGACAACAATATGATGGCCTCGAGTCCAGACAGGTGGGACACTTCAGCTGAACAGAGAGCGGAATGAACTTATATGAAACTACTAGCCATAAGCGCTAGCAAGGCTAACAAAGTAGCTCTAATGCTCGGCAGAAAAAATAAAGTTTAGCCTTTTAACTCACCTCAACTAATTCCAAATTAGAACTTGGATAATGAACAGCAATTCCAATTGCAAAAAGCTTCGTTTTTCATTTGTGTGTAATACTATAACAGTCTTAACACAGACTCTGACGCTGCACAGCTCAGCAGTCTCGTCCTCGTGTCCGATCTCTCTCGCTCACCCTATATTGCTACATACATGGGAAAGCAGGGCGGGACCTACAGGGGCAGTCTGCATTCTCATTGGTGGATAGACACTGGAAACTTAACTTCCTATTGGCTAGATAGACTACCTAGCTCCCTTAACGTCTGTTTCCTTAAAGAGGCATCCCCATTTTATGTATGTTACACACGGAACTGAAAAAAATAGTTTCCGCCCCCATCACCGACTTAAACGGGTATCATTGAACATAGATCATGCTTGGACTGGACAATCAGTTCCCAAATAGCCTACTGTTCTTCTATACTTATAGAATTTGGGGATACAACATAAAAGTGCTATTTCCTATATTGCTATTTCATTTAGGATTAAGACTATGGTTAGTGGGTTAAAGATGAAGCAGGAGTCCATGCCTCACCGGGTCTGCTTGGAGCTCAGACATAAAACATCTGCTCGGATAACAACTTCAAACTCAGCCTTTGGCATGCGTAATTAGGCACTTAGAGGTGCCTTGCGCAAATACAGGGGAAATAATGTCTGGTCAGGGTGGAGGTTGAGAAGACAAACCTGTCTCTGTGAAGGGTGACGACAAAGTTTATGAAATGTAACAATCAACAAGAACAGGAGCCGATTAGAGGAAAACTCAGCAGCTGGATCATGCATAATGATGCAGCGTAACAACTGAAGCATGCGGGCCAACCGTATTTTCCCCCTTTTTTAACTCTTAACTTTAATATTGTGTTTAATAAAAGAAAAGAAATTAGCATAAGTTTTCCATTCATTAAAAAAAAAGATTTTGTGTGTTCTGGGTGTCTGAATTGAGGATGCGACGGCGGCCATTTCTGAGTGACGTGGTTCTAAATCATCTTACAGGTGAAGGATCCTGATTATTTTTTTCCACTTTCAATTCAAGGATGCTCACTTGAACATAGAAGATCTTTTCTCCATCTCCTCATCTTGTATCTTCTTCATATTGAATTTACAAACCTGGAACTTACAAATAAACTTGCTATCAACTATAATTATTTGGCCCACCCATTTTTATTAGGCCTGGCCGAAATGCAATTTCTGGCTACGCCACTGCTTCATATAGACAAATATGATCGCTCCTCTTTGATCACTGTTGTGTTCAGCTCTTCATCATCTTCAGTCAGCCGCATGCCTTTCTCCGTCTTTTACATTTTTCTAGACTCCTTTTAGATTTCTGGGCAGGAATAAACTGTACCCCACCCTCCAAACATTTAGGATAATACGAGTCTGAATTGTATATTCCCCACTGACAACTTTTTTAGCATTTTTACTAACATTTTTAAGTGAATTCCCTTTGACCCCAATGCGTTCATAATGTGAGATCCCAGCAATGTCAGAAATAAAGGGTGTGCAACTTCTGCAGGTAAAAAGCATTTCACTTTGGGACAAACTGCCATCCCTGATTGGTCAGTTACTGAATAGCCTCCAGGACAGATTGACAGGCTGCTTTACATTTCAGTTATTGCGTATGAATGCAAAATGTACCCCATGCTTTTTAGATATGAATTGGTAAAAGATTTATTAATTTCCTTCCACTTCACATATTTATACTTGCCTTTATTGAAGTTTTTAGTTATTGTAACAAAAACTGAAAGTTTATAAAACAAAATTATTGTCCCAGGGACCCTTGGAAATGTGGTTGTACTTCCTTTTACTTTACTCAGAGAAAAATGTTAAAAAAGTGACATAATGCATTCAGCTACATCCTGCATTAGCCTGCATTCAGTTTATTTTAAGTTTAAAGTGAGAACTCAGGGAAATATTATCAATAATAGATAACCACAAAGCAAGACATGTTTATAACACCCTAAAGTGGCATACATAATCAGCAATCTCCAAGCTGGTGTTTTTGAAGGAAAATGTTTCTTATCTGTATGCGTCCCGTAGTTTCCTAATTTACACTGTTTAATGTTGACAAGAAAAGCTGCTGTCAGGTAAATTTCATCTTGCAAAAAAAAAAAAAAAACAGCATCGTTATGCTGAAAGAGCTGCAAGATGCTAATAGCTCTCTTAAATTTGCTAATTTGACTATGTTTGTGCACAAAACTGGCAATGTATTCTGGGATTCTGAAACTGTCACTTTCGTCACTTTCTGCAGCACCTAACTCTGCTACAGTGCTAACATCAGCTTGTATAAAGAAGATGTTGAGATTTAGTTTTTCTTGAGTTACCCGTCAACATAACATTAGCATTGCTAAGAACATTTTATGAAAAGTATGTTTGTGCTCCTGCTCACGTTACATACATTATATTGAATAAAATCTTAAATCAACTAAAATCTTCGCCACCCACAAAATCATTTTATTTTGTGAAACAGGAATCATGTTAATTATGACAATCTTTATCCATAAAACCAGAGTTTGCTTAGCATTTGAGTAAGATTTCTATTCTCCTTTGTTTTACAAAAGTCCTTTTTGCCCTGCTGCTTGGTTTGGCTTAAAGATGCAAAGAGATAGTTGATGCTGGATTTACAGTAACAACAAGGTAGAATGTCATCTACATGGTCTTCCTTTTCCCCTTTGCAATATGTTGACTGCACCAGATAAAGAAGTACTGTTGCTACACACGTGGTGTAGTTATTAAAGAGACCTGAAATCACAGTGAAAGTCTTACTGGGGTTTTTACCAAAGCAAAAAGGTAATAGACGACACCATGCATCAGATGTATCACTGCCAACAGAGTTGTCCAGTTTGTAATTGGCTGACTACTTGACAGTTTGTGTAAACAGTGCTACAACACGATGAGCAAGAGTGATTTTACAATTAATGGCCTTTGTTTAATGTTAATCCTGTGGTTGAGGGTGTATGGAACATTAGATTTGCACTGAAAACTTAAATCTGTCTACTGGCTACTTGAGTCTGCTACTTTTGTCTCAGAAGCAAAAGACTTTAAAGATAGATTTGGAACGAGTCACTGAACATCTGTTGTAACTGGCAACGGGTCACTGGTCGGAATGTATTTTGGGCTGTATTTCCTACTGGAGACTTCTATTTTATAAAATCCTGGTTTCAACATGATCATCTACAGCCTGGCCAACAAGACTGACTTACTCCGTATACATGCCGTATCAGTCTGGGAAGGAGCTGGTAGAGCCCGATTTCAAAGGCGGGGCTAACAGGGTCAATGTCAACAGGTTAGAACCAATCGGATAACTACAGATGAGACGCAAAAAACTCCAAGTGACATGCTCTTTTTTTTTTAATTTGTAGTCAAGCCATCAAGCAAACTCTCCAGTGAACAATTCTTTTGCCGCTTTTGTTTTAAAAACCTGAGTATATATGGTGTACTCACGTGCACATTCTTAATCTTCCAAGGCACCAAGCATCAAAAATCTCTGTATGTATCTTGACTGTAAAGTCCTGCCTCCAACGTTGTGATAGGTCCAGTCTGTTATGGGCCGGAGGGAATGGAGCCGTACCAGACTCATTTACTCATTTAATTCACTCTGGCTGGCCAGGTGAGGTTGTCTAGGCCCTCCTCCTTTTATTGGCACCTCTTTTGACCAACTGTGTTGAGCCACGGTTTCTGTAGAGCCAATGTTATTCACCAAAAGCTCATTCCTTGAAACCCTTCCTTCTGTTTTCATGCACATTGCTCGGTCCAGTCAGTTTATATGCTCATTGTGACACGTGGAATTGTAGCCAATGAAATTACCATCGCGTGGATGCATTGCTTCTGGGACAGGAAATTTGAAACTTCACAGCAATGTCACGTGTAAACCCAATCGGTTTGCCAAGCTCTCTGTCATGAACTACAGACTGATGGACCCAGTATTCAGCCAGACAAGCAGAAGTTAGGTAAAGGAATATTTATTAACAAAAAACAAAAAAGGGCATCAAGCCAAAAACAGGAAGACTGCATCCAATAACCCAAAAATAACAAAAAGCAGTCACAGACAAAATTATTTACAAAAACAGGGGACAGGCTAACTCAGAAATGCAGAGGCAAACAGGGTCAGATAAAAAGGCAAAGAAAGCTGGACTAGGCTCACCACTTGGCACTAAAAAACAATGATCTGACAGATTGCAGGGGGCAGAGGCAGGTGTAAGTAAGGGAGTGATCAGGTGAATGGAGTGAAACTAATTACTGGCATGGGTGGAGCTAATCAGGAACAGGGAAGTGCTTGGGAGTAAACTGAAGCTGATACGATGGTGACTGGAGAAGGGGAGCGACAGGGTGGAAGAATGCTGGCAGGTGAACTGAATTAAGACTTGTGACAGAAACGATCGGAGCAGGCCAGATAAACTTCTAACATACAACAAAAGCAAACCACAATAAAACCCAAACAATTCCAAAACTGATACAGAACCTTAAACTAAGACTTAACAGAACACAAGCTATAATAGAAACCAAACAAGAAAAAACCCAAAACAGAAACTGAACTTAAGGCAGGAGAGTAACCTAATTAATCAAAGAACAAACATAAACCATAACAAAACCCAAATCATGACAGCTCTCGACGTATCCTTTTACTTAAAAGCCTTTTTTTTGGTGTTAGACGTACATTGTCACCAGGAAATATGCATAAAGCATCTGGGAAGACCCGATAAACAACGGAAGAAGCTCTGGAGCTTGCCATCACCGAGTTCTCCTCATTTGACTCACACATTTATGTGTGGAGTAGATTTTATACAGCTCGTCATTTGTATGTGATTGCTCTTTTCAAATCATGTGCACTGGAGATGATGTGCGCATGTGTGTGTGTGCATGCGCATTGCACAGATACATGTGTGGTGAGTTTGGTAAGGGACTTGATAGTTTATCTGAAAAATGCGTGCTTTTTACATTGTAGGTGAAAATCGTGCATTTTGACATAAGTAATACATGTTTGTGTTCTGTCTCACCTGTGTGGGTTTGTCGTAGGTGTGTGTGTGTGTGTGTGTGTGTGTGTGTGTGTGTGTGTGTGTGTGTGTGTGTGTGTGTGGAGGGTCGGGTTGTTAGGTGGGTATGTGTTTGATGACTCCTCTTGTGTTTGTAATATAAAAAAAAAATCAATTTCTGTTTGCTTCCCTGTGCTGCGATTGTCTTGTGTGAAAAACTGAAGTTCAGGTAGAAATATTCACAATACTCAATAGCTAAATATACATTTATTTCTGTTTATTCTTCTCTTACTGTATTTCAGTCATGTTGACAGTGAATCGGTGGATAGAACAGGATTCCTCTGGAATCTCCCTAGCAGTTAAACAGTTGTGTCTACATGCCCTTTTGAGGGGTCTTTTCTTAGGACAACTGAGCCAGCATGTCCTCCTTCCAATGCCCGACTCCCTCAGTGAGGCTCTCCATGAAGCTGAACAGGCTGAGCTAGCTCTCAACCATACCAGCATACAGTCTTCACTAACCATCCATATTCAATCTAGTGAAATGTCTGCTTCTGGTGAGGAAGACAACATTTCTGGGCTATGATAACAACACTGAGGGCATAGCCACTTGCTCTGCTAAAATGGCTGCCGTCCAGGACTGGACAGCTCCTGTAAATGTCAGAGAGCTTCAAAGCTTCTTAGGCCTGGCGTCACACTACTGCCACTTAATTAGGGACTTCGCCCCATTCCCAGTCCTCTCCACCACCTGCCAGACAAGGTCCAACACTTCAAATGGACTGACAGCCTTTGCCTTTGGCTGAATTATTTCTACGTTTAATTATTACCCTTTTTGTTCCAAATGTTGATGTCTTATTTATTTTAATCATTCATCCCTTTTGTTCAGCACTTTGGTCAGTGCCCTCTGTTTTTAAAGTGGTTAATAAATAAAGTCGGCTTAGCTTGTCTTTGCTCAACACAAGTGGGCTCTTACTGAGACCCCAGTGCCGGTCTGCCTGATGACCTTTTTTTTCCAGCGATAGGGACAGAATCAGAAACAGCTACTCCAAGTCAAGCACAAAAAGATGGACTACTTGAGTCTGCATTGTGGCCCTCTTCTTCAGGTAGAAGAGTTTAAGTATCTAGGTGTATTTTTTCAGGTGATAGGATGGAGCTGGATTAATAGACTGGGAGTCTCATCTGCAGTAATGCAGTGCCGCTCTGGCTACTCCTACTGAACGGGCAGCTCTCGATTTATGGGTCAGTCTACATTCCCATGTATACAACTTCCCAGGAGTTCTACATCCTGGGTCCAGTCCCAGCTCAATAGAGTCAGAGTTGTGGAAATGTATAAATATTTAAGTTTCTTATACTTAGAAAGGATTTTTTTTTTCAAATATGACCACTACTTAAAAGTTTCAGCTGAATTAATGCATGCACTACTTGTTTGATCTAGGTTCAGTTTTCACTGGAGACTCTATTAATGTTTTAGACTGACTGAAACCGAATGTATTGCAGTGGTTAAACTGAAAATTATGTAGTATGCCTTGGTGTTTTCTGAAAAAAAAAAATGAAATCAGTTGCTTCATGAAAGCTTATTTGGAAAAGACTGTTTCGTCAGCTCCATCAAATGTTTCCAAGAAAAAAACAGGATCTGGATGTTGGTATGGGTATGGTGAAATTTCAATGAAATATATTTTATTTTTTCAAATACTTAGTTGTCTCTTTAGCGACATTTATACACATCGTGAACATGAATGTCTTTATTTTTAGGTTCTAAAATTAATTTAAAACATATTGAGATGGCAAGCTAATATAATTTGAATAAAATTTAAAAACAAATTATTTTTAAAACAAAAACCGGGTGCAAAACCTTTAATTCATTCCACATTTGTCCAATCCACACAGGGTCAAGATTATGACAACACTTTCACAAGTCAAACAAACTAATGTTTTAAAAATTGTGCCCTATTAGATTGCAGAGAAACCAGACACTTTCAAAACTATTAACAATGTTGTCACAAAGGTGTGGCTGAATGTGCTCTTCTTGGAAGAATTGTTTATTCAAATTGGTCAAGTTCTGGGTATGGATCCTGCTTCAATGTCTCTATTCAAAAGTCTTTTGAATAGCGAAATTTCTCTTTGGCCACTCCAGTTCACATTACACATAATGAAGGCAAACTGACAAACAAACAGACAACGGTTACAATGTTGTTGTTTTTTGTAGCATTCAGGAGACTCACAGATAACTTAATACAGCGTCAGGTAGGTACATACTCAAAGTTTAGCATCAGAGCCTCGTGAGGGAGAGCCAGAGAACCACCAGTTTGACAATAAAATGGAATTGGTGTCAAAACCGAACATGACTGTTGCAGGGCGGGAGTTTTTTGGGTTTAAGCCAAATGATCTATCTGAGCCGTTATGTTGAGAAGATATACTTGCGTTATCATGCCGTTATCATGATAATTGAAAATTTCTCCAAATGACAATAATATGGTTTATCGGAATAATTTTTTAAACATTTTTCATCCAGCAAAACTTCCTGGTTGACAGCTGTGTTGACCTTTGACCTCAGAAAACACAGTAGAGATGCTTCTGATGCTGTCTCTTGTTCCAGAGTGGCTTGACACAAAGAACGTGACAGCTGCACCCATGTCTTGCATAAGTCTGTGCCTGGTGGTTCTTGAAGCATTTATTCCAGCTGCAGTCCACTCTTTGTAACTCTTCACACATTTTTGAATGGGTTTTATTTCACAATCTTCTGCAGGGTGCGGTCATCCCTGTTGCTTGTACACTTTTTTCTACCACATCTTTTCCTTCTCTCTGCTTCTCTATTAATGTGCTTGGACACAGAGCTCTGGGAACAGCCAGCCTCTTCAGCAATGGCCTTTTGTGTCTTGCCCTCCTTGTGCAAGGTGTCAATGGTCGAAGACAAACCAGTCGTCCCCATGATTGTGAAGCCCACAAAACTAGACTGAGAGACCATTTAAAGGCCTTTGCAAGTGTTTTGAGTTAGTTAGCTGATTAGAGTGTGGCACCAGGTGTCTTCAATATTGGACCTTTTCACAATATTCAAGTTTTTTGAGATACTAAATTTGGGGTTTTCATTAGTTGTCAGTTATCAAAATTAAAATAAATAAAGACTTGAAATATATCACTCTGTGTTTATTTAATACATATAATATACAAGTTTCACTTTTTGAATGGAATTACTGAAGAAAATCAACTATTTTCATGATATTTAATTGTATGACAAGCGCCTGCAGTTTTAGATTTCTGTTTAAACATTTCAGTATAAGTCAAGTATGCTTCACTAAACTATTGTTAAAGGTGCATTGTGCAAGTTTTGAAGTTAAACATTATTTGTTTTTGTTTTTTCCAAAATAAGCCCTTTCAATTGCCCGACATGTAAAATGAGTTATCTCCTATTTACCTCAGTTGCCTCTATAGGCTGGATCCGTCGGTTCATGAGAGAGTGATTCGGGCTGAATCCTCTAGGCGTGCATCTTGGTGTGACACGCTCAGAGCTCTCGGTCAAACTGTTCAAACTGTTCTTCAACTGTTGCTTTGTTGAGGGTCTCTGTTGCCTCTGAGGCATTACTAGTGACTGAACACTGCAACTGTTTTAGATGATGGACCACAAAAGACCAGCAACAAGCAGACTTCATACAAGAGTAAAAAAAATAAAAATGTCAAGTGTGACAAAAAGGGCAAAATTTTAGTCTGAATGAACAAGACTAGAGTAAATATTTGGGCTGTTTTCAAGCAATGGAGGGAGCTCTGTTGTGCCCTGCTCTGACTCCTAATTGCAACGGTTTTCACCACGCCCATGCCAGCAGGAGCTCAGCACAACTGCTGCTTACTGAATTGACACTGCTTTCTTGTAGAAAATTAATTCGATACCACATCTCCAACTATTAAAAACGCTCAGACTGCGGGCAGATATAAAGCTTCATAGTGGGTTTTGCAGCCAGGACGAGGCGGCTCTCTGTTAAACTGACGACAGAAGCATCGCTGTGACAGAGAGCATCAACTTCCTCAGAAAAGGACAGGAGGGGTGTGTGTCTGTCTTTTCCCTCTTGCAACTGCAATCTGTGGGAGTTGCAGTCTGGGGGACACCGGAGTGATCCCGGCCACATGAAAGACATGGTTTGCTTTTGTTATCAAGAGCGACCCGAACTTTTGCGATCGCTGAACGGACTGAGCTGGGCCATCAGCCCAAGCCACCGTCCGGGCCACTGGGAAAACTCCTGGTGCTCCCAATGGCCAGTCTGCCCCTTCCGTTATTGACCAACGGAAAGGGGAGCTATGTTTTTCCCCTAAAAATTACTATTGACTCAATGTGAAATATATCAGTTCAAAATTAAATATTTCTTTATAATAACAAAATAATATTTCTAACTTTCTTACCTTAGAGTGCAAAGCAAGATAAGTTTATATAGCACCTTTCAGTAATAAGATTATTCTGTGCAGAAGACTTATGCCTCTAAAAACAGACCTGTGAAATCATGACGGCTCTCCCATTCACATGCACAACACTGATGTCATTTCAACTTGTCGCCAGAGGGGGCAGAAGTCAGCAAAAATCCTGGAATTTACACAATGCACCTTTAAGTATATGACTTAGACTAAGACAACTTTATTTGTCATTTTGTATGCACAGAGTGCATACAGAACAAAATTTCGTTTGCATACAGCTTGAAAATTTCAGTGAATTGCAGTAGGTTTGGCAGCATTTGTAATGCTAGATAAGGATGCCATGATGCAAATGTGCAAATATGCAAATGTGATACAGAGTCCAGTTATAGCTTCGGCAGTTCAACAGTCTGATGGCCACAGGGAAAAAGCTTTTGCAGAACCTGGTGGTCCTGCAGCGGATGCTGCAGAACCTTTTCCCAGAGGGCAGCAGCGAGAACAGTCCATGGTGGGGGTGTGAGGGGTCCCTGATGATGTTACAGGCTCGGTCCACGCAACACTTAGATGAAATGTCCTTAATGGATGGAAGAGGAGCCCCGATGATCTCTTCTGCTGTCCTCACCACTCTTCTCACATTCTTCCAGTCGGGGGCATTGCAGCCTCCACACCACACAGAGAGACAGCTGTATGAAATTAATTTATAAAAAAGCAAATGTCAAGTGCGCTGTCTCATTTTAAGTATGAAAGAAGTATACTCGTACACTTGAATAAACTACTTTTTGCTAAAGGAGGTCAGCTTAAAAACACATTGTATCCATCCCAAAGCCAGTTTTTAGCAAAATGCTTCCCCCATTGTCCTTGACAGCTGGACCAGTATGCCTGGGTCTCACACTACCTTCTACAAACACATTTATTGTCATTTAAGCCAAAAAGCACAATCTTTGCCTTGTCTGACCATGACACCCATTCCAGAAGGAATTTGGGTGCAAATGTCATACATTATTTAGGTAATAACCTTGCAGCAGGTTACCACACTGTTCATAGTGTTGTAAAACTTACTTCAATGTTGGAAGTAATACTGGTGGTACTATCATTGAAGAGTCCTTCAGTTCATTGCAGGCTTTAGCTTTGGGGGCTCCTGGGTTGTCCTGAATAATCCTGAATTATTCTATTTTATCTGACAGTCACAGCTAGGGTCAGATATTTGAGACTTAAAATCAGCTAGATGACGGAATTGAGGAATGATCTTATACACAACAGAACTGGTTTTGGAATTGAGAAACAGGCTAATAATAACAACCTTCTCTTATGGGCCTGACCTGAATCATGTTGAAATGTGTGGATTATCTTTAAAATCTGGGTCTTACCCTGGAAACAAACCAAAACAATACTACTACTACTACTACTACTACTTCTACTGCTGCTCATAATAATAATAATAATAATAATAATAATAATAATAATAATAATAATAATGGCCAAAGTGTCTCTTGTTGAAACAAGATGTATCTGTAAAAATATATATCTGTAGATAACAAAAATTATATATATATATATATATATATATATATATATATATATATATTATTTTTTATTTTTTTTTCTTCTTTTTTATTTCATATATATATACATAAATAAATAAATATATATATATATATATATATATATATATATATATATATATATATATATATATATATATATATATATATATAAAACACAAAAAAGAAGAAAAGGGCTGTTTGGCATGTCAGTTTTGTATTTTCCCTGTATTCTGTAAACTCTCCCATTTCCATAGCTGGATGCCCAGGTGAAACCTTTTTGTTGATCAAGACCATTACATTACCTCTGTATTGGGAGATTTGAGGTTCACTTCCTGAAACAGCTGGACAGCTCTGACACTGCAGGGTCACTGGCTCTGGCTTGACGGGAAGGCGTTTGATTTTCAGGATCAGGACGTTTTCGCTCCAGCACAAACAACCACCTGGGCTTGTTTGTCCTAACCTGAGTCTTTCAAGAAGAATAAAGCAGCGCTGCTTGTTTCCCCGTTACATGGTGGCCAGGAAACACGGGGGCTTGTTGAAGCAAACAGAATGCAGATGCTTGCGGTGTGGTGAAAAGAAGAGGAGAAAGAAGATGAAGGGATGAGGGGGGTGATAACAAGCTTTTTTGCCAACCAGGCAACCATGAGTCCTTCTGCTCTGTTGGAGTGAATGCAACAGGAGCGGCTTTTTCAGCCTGACTGCTGGAGCAGATGAACACACATCTTCCCCGCCATAGGAGAGGAGAGTGTCAAGACAAATCCAATGCCTTTGCCTTTTTTATAATCTCTTTCTCTGTTTCTGTCTTACCCTGTCCGCATTTTTTGTTTTGCTTGTTAGCTGTTGCCTATTCCTTTCTTTCACTGTCATTGTTGGTAAAGGAAGGGGACATTAGTCATCCAGTATTTTCCTTTTTTTTTTTTTTACATTTATAATGAAAAGAGTAGTATAGAGGCAATATGCAGGCTGTTAAAACTTGTAACATTTGGCACCTTTCAGAGAACTCTTATTCAAAAGCCAGGGTCACAGCTACAAACAGAACATGAATACACTTTGCAATCTAAAATGCAACTTTGAAACCAATTAATTAAATGTCCAGTGATGTAATTGAACAATGCTTAAAAGGCAATACCTTGAGAGGTCTGTTTCACAGTAATATCCAAGAAATGATTCAAAGCAAATGTTTAAAAAAAAAAAACACCTTGGATACTAGAGGTGCGAATCCAGAAAGTCTGTGGAATTGTAGGTCCTTCAGATTGTGGCAGCTCCAGTCACCTTGAATTTCAATCAATTCTGGCACATAAAAGGAATCCAGGTTAAAAAAAAAAAAAAGTTATTGAAACATCAATCGAAACTTCCTCTGCAGGAAATTTCACATCTTTGCTTCTTAGCATGGATAACCCATAAAAGAATGAAGAGAACAATGTTTTTTTTTTCCCTAGTCAATCAGAACAGTTCTCTCATGTTTTCAATTCCATGACATTTTATTGTGTGTTAGATTACAGCTAAAGTAACATTTAGTTACAATAGACCACATTTGTGACGACTGCATTTTGATTGCATACTGAGATTGTTAGAATTTTTGACTGCCTCTCACAAAAGTAGAATATGCTGAGAAGTTTTAATTTAGCAGTTCAATTCAAAAAGTGAAACTCATTTACATTTATTACACACACAGTGACATATTTCAAGCACTAAATGTTATTTGTCATCGTTATGGCACATGGTTAATGAAAACCATTTTTTTCTATACTGTGTCATGTTAAAAACTACATAAATACGTAATGTGTCATTGACACCCTCCACAGGGAGGATAAGCCAAAAAAAAAAAAGGTAATTGCTGAAAAAATTGGCTGCTCAGACTGCTGTGTCAAAACATATCAACAGAAGGTTCAATATAAGGAAAATGTGTGGTGTCTGCATCTTGCTAAAATGATTCTACCTCTTTAGTACCACTGGTCATGCATTCGTACTGAACTGTGAGTGTACAGTCAGTCTGGTTCACACATTCAGTTCTCCTTCTTTATATTGCCAATTGTCTCCAGGCTCTTCACAAATACAATCTAAGTCAATGCAGTACAGGCATACAGACAGATTTAAAGCCAATTATATACAATCCCATTTGATCCTACTTTTAAACGATGCAGTCGAGTTCAAATGGGATCTCGCGACAGTGGAAGGTCGATTGCACTGAGTCGTTAACTTTGCAGCAATCCCTTATACTGAGCATGCAGGAAGTGACAGCTGGAAGGAAAACTCCACTTTAACAGGAAGAAACCTCCAGCAAAACCTGGCTCGGTGTTGGCGGCCATCTGCCACGACAGACTGGGCGTTTGAGAAGACAGAGCAGAGACAGAAAATACAAAGAGGCACTGATCAAGGAGTACTCTCTGCTGTAAGGGAGAAAATGCGAAGAGTTAATGGCGGAAGTAGCTCTTTCGTTGGCTTCATATAGGAGAGAAGCGCTGCTAAAGAGATAAGCTCTAAGCCAGGTTTTAAAAAAAAAAACATAGTGCTTTGTCCAGGAAAGAGACAGGGGAAAACTCAGAAAAAGGGCCAATTGTATCATGTGTAGAAAGCGAACATTAAGGTATTGCTGGCAGAAGCTCAGCTTGATGCCTTCACACTGGAGAGGCGAGAGATAACTTAAAGTGAAAATCTAATGCCATCAACTCTTTTCCTTAAGTTGAAAACTTTTTTTACTAATTAGTCTGGATCTGACCTGATAGAACATTGTTTTGTTTTCTTTATGACACATAACTAGTATTTATGGCAGTAAAGTAAAGGTCTTAAGCCAGGACTAGCACTGGTCCAGCACATAAACCAGTGTGGTGAATATAACATTTGTGTGATCTGTCAATAAATATTTATATACATAGATAAACTGGACAACATTCTCAGTTGATGATAATAGGTCCATTACTTGCTATCTATTTTCTAGAATCTCAGCAGTCTTTTACAAAAGTAAAGGATCTTTACAGAGAGGGCTCAAAGATCAAGAACTAGGAAGTAACGTATGTTAAAAGTAAAGCAGAAAGTTAAACAATAATAAGGATAAGTATACATGGGTAAATTTGTCAGCAAAAAAATTCCTTTCTACATATTTGAGATCTTATAATATTTAAAAAAAAAATATTTTTGTTGTTTTAGGTTTACTGCTTAGGAACCAAAGTCCTGGCCCTGTTACTTTGATTACGAGCTAAATTACAGGATAAACGTTGGCAAGTGGTTTCCATGTGGAGGTTTTATACTTGCAGATCTGTGGGGAACGAGAGCACAGCCGTAGATGCCACCGCTCGCCGGCTCAACGACACACACACACACACACACACACACACACAGCACTGAATGCAAGGAACACGGTCGGGTCATTAGGATTCGGATCAGGATGCTGCTTCACTCGACACAAACAGAGGTGAATGAACATGTCTGTCTGCAGCGAGACACCTTCCTTTCACAACATGCTGTGACGTGTCTGGAGGGAAATTACGGAGAGCGAACTATGTACCTGTCTGTTATCCAGTCCTTCCTCGCAATCTCAGCTATTTACCCCAATATTTTCCCTCCTCTTTTCGGGCTCCCTGCCCTCTGACTCTCTCTCTCGAGGGAGACGTGGCTTTACTTCCAGAGCCGCTCCGCAGAAGCTATGTCACCGTATGAAATATGCCACGTGTTCATGATAAACTCTCAGTAACATTGATTATTCACACAGATGCAGAAGATTGTCCTTGAAGAATGACTGTCTCTGCAGCATTGGCAGCCAGCGTCACAAACCACCGAGTCATAATTTTTGCTCGCGTGCAAAATTGCATCTGCGAGCGTGACAACATTTGCAACACATTGTATATCAAGGCAGATTAAGACTATTTATATATAGTGGATGCAACCGGAGGTAACGCTGAATCTGCCCAAGAGGAAATATGAGAAAAATAAAATATCTACAATCGGAGCAGGCTGGATGAGAACCTGTGGCAGTAAATTATTCCAGTTCTAACCTTCTGCAAGATAACGTCTTAGCTGCGACTCAGCAAGATTGCCCTCCCTCGCCTACGATCTGTTTAACCCCCGAGGGAAAAGCAGAGGAATGGCCTAAATTGGTGTAATCTGAATGGGGGGGGGTTACTTGAATACAGCGCTTTTAGTCAGCGAGTGGTCGTGTCCACCTCCAGCTTCTGCAGACCTGACAGACAATAAGGATATGACCATCTAAAATCGATACGGCCAATCCCCCGTGATTAGGTCATCCATTAGTTCGGTTGATCTTTGGACCCTCTCGCGTTGCGTCTGATGAAAATGTAATCGTTCGATATTTGCTGGATGATTTGTACAAAGAAGGAGCAAGAATGTTTTGATGCAGCATATGCAAATTAGTCTTGGCTTTTTTTCTTCTTTTTTTTTTCGTTTTCCCGGTCCATGGTCCAGGAATTGAGGGGGATTGGAGTGCGTTTCAGAATGCTGGCCTTCTCGTTTGAACATCAAGGTCCCGCTGCTGCATCTGATCCCTTCCTGTCTGTCACTGGAAAAGTCAAAATGGGTTGAAATGCGCACTCGTATTTCTCTACTGTGCAAACCTCAAAACAGCTCAGACTCAAGATCATGACGTGGCTGAGCTCAAAACAACAAATAAATCAACAAAAACGTGTTTTTGCTCGTGCATTTTCTTTCCCTGCTTTTACGTAAACATAGTTTTACAAATAAGTGTCAGAGCTGGCACCTACAACAGCTTCAACTCTTCAAGGAAGGTTCTCCACATGGTTTAGAAGTGAGTTTAAAGGATTTTTTTAAATCATTTTTTTCAGAAGCACATTTGTGAAGCCAGACACTGATGCTGGACTTAAAGGCCTGGATTACAGTCGCTGCACTAATCATCCCAAAGGTGTTTTCTTGGGTTGAGGTCACGGCCTTCTACAGGCCAGTCAAGTCCTTCAACAAACTCGCTCATCCGTGTCTTAATGGCCCTTGCTTTGTCACTCCAGAGAATATGTTCCCTCTGCTCTGGTTTTATACCAATGCTGTCATGACCTGTGTGTTTGTGTTTTGTAATTCTTGCCTGTGCTCGTATTTAGGTTACTTTGTGGTGTTTTGGTTTTTAAGGTTTACCAGATAAAATTCTTAATTGCGTTGAGTTTCTTCATTCTTTCTTGTGCTCTATTTCCTGTGCATTTTCCTCTTTTTTCCCTTCCATGTTTAGATCCCTTTGTGATTCAATTTAGCCCCCTTCATGTCCAGTCTGTGTTTATTAGCCATCTCTGTACT
Source organism: Fundulus heteroclitus (assembly GCF_011125445.2). Lineage (NCBI taxonomy): Eukaryota > Metazoa > Chordata > Actinopteri > Cyprinodontiformes > Fundulidae > Fundulus > Fundulus heteroclitus. The sequence goes on from NC_046381.1 coordinate 6,889,292, forward strand.
GTTTATTTTCTTTCCTCAATTAGCTGTCATCCATTCTGATTGAATTCACATAATTTAAAACCTTGCTAATAGTACCTCCTCAGTATTCAAACTTCCCGGTTTCTTTGGTCACTGGTGGATCCGCCTGACAGCACTGTCTTAATTGTATTATTTATGAGGAAAACATTTAATAATTTAATTAATAAAACGGGCTGCACAGTGGGTAGCGCTGTTGCCCTGCAGCAAGAAGGTCCTGGGTTCAAGTCCAACCCTGGGTCTTTCTGCATGGAGTTTGCATGTTCTCCCTGTGCATGCATGTTAGGTTAATTGGTCTCTCTAAATTCTCCTTATGTGTGAGTGTGTGCATGAATGGTTGTTTTTCCTGCTTGTCTCTGTTGCCTTGCAATGGACTGGCGACCTGTCCAGGGTAAACCCCGCCTCTCGTCCATTGAATGCTGGGGATAGGCTCCAGCACCCCTAGCGACCCCATGAGGGAAAGCGTGACAGAAAATGGATGGATGGAGTTAATAAAACCTATATATATATATATATATATATATATATATATATATATATATATATATATATATATATATATTATTAACTCAATTATGAAATGTTTTCTCATAATTAATACAATTATTCCTTCCTATAAATAAATGATCAGAGCCCCAGTTCAGGGTTCCCCTCTTTTCTGAGCCCCGGACAGTTAATTATGCCCTCTTTTGGCGTGCATCGATAAGTCTATTGCTATCACCTCTATGTCCTGTATTCCTCATGGCAAATATGCAACTTCCTTAATTTTGATGATTCAATTGTCTCATTGCTGTCCATTTGCCACTGTCACCTCTGTGTTTGGTTACTCAAAACCTCCACTATATGACAACTGTATCCAACGCTTTGCAATGTCCTGGGTAAAATAAGACTTGCATGTAGCTGCTTTGCCATGAGAACCTGTTACATGAAGGTCTCTCCACAATGTTCAATTCAATTCAATTTTTTTGTATAGCACCAAATCATGAAACATGTCATCTCAAGGCACTTTACAAAGTCAAGTTCAATCATATTATACAGATTGGGTCAGATTATACAGATTGGTCAAAATGTCCTATGTTCTTTAGCTGAACACATGAAGTTTGGAGGCCGGAATCAAACCCACCGTCTTCAGATTGCAAGAAAGCCGCTCCTACCCATCCATTTACAGTGTGTCATTTCCAGTCTATTTCACTTTGGTATAATACTACCAGCTGCTGACTATAGAATATTTAGTAGTGAGGAAATTTTAAATGGACTTACTGCACAGGTGGCATCCTATTACCATGCTGGACTTTACTCGGCTCCTGAGAGCAATCCAGTCTTTCACAAATATTTGTAGAAGCAGTGTGCATGCTTAGGTACTGGATTTTATGCACACATGGCCATGGGAATGATTGGAACCCCTGAATTTAATGATTTCCAATGGGTGACTGAGTACTTTTGGCAATAAAGTGTATTTGTACTGGCAAGTTTTAAAAGATTAAGTAATTAAATAGTTTTTCACATGTAAGGTTTAAGTTACCAGGCGAGGACTGTTTTAAATAGATTTATGTTTTTGAGGCCGATGTTTTTCCCGGATTTATAACCAGGAATTTATAGGATAGGATCTCTAGTGATCAATCCCATCATGTCGTACTCTTTAAAATAAAAAAAAGACAGAGAACATGGACAGACAAATGTGTAAAGATGAAAGAAAAGATGCTACAAGGCTAAGCATGGCCATGTCTACAGAACTGTGATAAAGAAGACAAGACCAGGACCCATTTTTATCTTTACCTCACAATGCATAGTGAGCAAAATGGCAAGATAGGTAAAAAATAATAATCTCCAAAACTGTCTGAATAAATTGCAGCTTAAAGTAATACTTCATCTGTTTATCCACATTTAATATGATAATGTCATGTGAATGTTGGTTTATATTCTTTTAATTAATCAATGAAAACGTGTTTATTCAGATTGTAGTAGTCACATCATATTCATATCACACAAAAACATTGACATTGCTTCTTGTCAAAACACACATATTGATTCAATTAAAATCTCACTTTAAATCGAAGGGATAGGGATAATTTTGGGTTCAATGCATCAAAAGTAAAGTTGTCCCTATTATTTGTAAGCCATGATATCATGGGTTGATATGGCCACCCTGGGTCACCACCCAAAATCAGAACATAAGCTAAAATAAATTGCAATTGGTGATAAGTAATCGTAACATGAAAGACATGGTTTGGTCATTTTAAAGAGTATGACATGATGGGATTGATCACTAGAGAACTTATCCTATAAATTCCTGGAACTAAACACAGGAGAAGCAGCATTTAGTTCCTATGCTCCACTTATCTGGAACAAATTTCCAGAAAACTGTACAAGTGCTGAAAGCCTGAGTTCCTTTAAATCAAGATTAAAAACACATTGGTTTAGGACTGTTTTTGACTGTTCTAGTTAAACTGTTTTACTGAAACAGCACTAGATCAACTTTTTTAGTCCAACTGTTTATTGATGTTCTTTTTTTTGTTTCTACATTTTATTCCTACCTACTTATATTCTGTTTTATTTTCCTGTATTTTAATCATGTAAAGCACTTTGCACTGTCTCTGTACTGAATTGTGCTATACAAATAAATTTGCCTTGCCTTGCCTTTCCTTGGTAACGTTAATTAACCTACAAGCTACATGTCAAAGCTGGTGTTGCAATGGTTTAATCAATAAAATGTTATTGGTGGCTCTACCCTAAATGAAAAAGAAACACACACACAATATGAACAATACCACTCTGATGTATTAATTGCTCTACAGGAGTTAAAGATGTGACAGCTGCCCCACACAGACATCTTTTTGCTTTTTTCTGAGTTCAAATAGCAGAATAAAATCAATCACAATATAAGTGTGACCTTTTTTTTAAAAAAAAAGAACAACCTTTTACTGTTGAACAGTAAGATCTTATTTGACCATTTCACTGTTGTGCTGCTGTTCCCCTTGTGCTCGCCTTTTGTGTTTATGCAGCGACGCTCACAAAAGCCAACGCATGTTATGACAGCTCTTTAGCTGTGAGCACACCAGCACGTTTTTGTCCACCGGGAAAATCGATACCTTGTTTAGAGCTGAAATTGGACAGTCAATGGGCACAATCATCTGTTTCCAATGACAGTAAATGGCAGTTCCTTGAATCAGAATGTCAACTGCTTGGGACCGACCGGCAATCAACACGGCGGATCAATTTTTCCACTTACTTTGCAGTTATAAGCATCAACCCGTATAAACCCATACATTATGTATGGTTAGAGGAGTGAGATGTATCCAGGTATAGCCCAAGGCGCGTATCAGCAATAGCTCAGAGGCATGTTAAGATTGTAGACTTTCTCAGCCAAAAAGTAGAATTTACGGCTCCATAAACATAGGATTAGTAATACTTAGCTTGCTGGGATATCGAACTGTGTGTGTGGGGAAGCTGGTGAAAACAAATTTAAAGTAGCGGTCCTGCCTGGTAAACATACAAGTATGTATAAAATGTTCTGAGTTTGCAGCAGAAATACATAAATTCAGTATCTGGTGGAGGTTGATTGGGTAAAATATTGTTTACAAAATCATATTCAAGGTTGAAGAATCAAATGTTTTACAGCAATAAAATCCGGTGACAAATACTGAAACATTCCTAACAGGAGGGTCTGCAGTTTTCAAACACTCATGTCCTCATTTTTCTCCTGTCTATTTTTGTTCTTTCTCTTGATTAGGTGCAAATTTATTCCTACCCTAAATTTTGTCCTGCTTAAAAAGCAATGTCCAAAAATCACCCAAGGTTTCTCTGTGTCCAATCTGTTTTTCTGTGATAATACCTTTCCAATCACAGTGCCTTCCCTTGGAATTTGGACCAGCACCTTCTGGGCAAACAGTCTTTCCCTCTTTTAACAGTTTATCTGCACAGATTCTGGCTGGGAGTCAGATTTTCAACTGGTTAAGTTACTATGGGCCATTCTTCTTGTCATGCACATGAGTAAGAAATTCCATAAAAGACATATCAATTATTTTTTTTACATAACAATAAAGAAAAGACAATGAGCTACTTTAATCATTGTAATCTATTAATGATTTCTCACATGACGATCTATGTTGCGCTATCTAAACAATGCTTTATTATTGCGTCCGAACAGAAAGACATTGGGCAAACATTTTTAATCAACCTCTGTCATGTCTATGAAGTCTGCTAGTTTCTTAAAATGTGCCTCTGTCACAGTTAGACCACATGTATCGAGATAAGGTTGTAAAAATTATTAAGTAATAGTAAATTTGGTTTTGCTGTGATACAGAGGTGGCAAAGCGACTTTGAGAGTTCAACTAAAGCAGGGGTCACCAACATGGGGCCCGTGGGCACCAAGTAGCCCCCGAGGACAACATGTGGCGCCCAGGAGCCTGTTCTAAAAAGAAGCACAATCCACCAGTCAGCTGCGTCTAAAATTTTATTTTATTCTGTGACTGTTTATTAACACTAATTATAATATTAACACACTTATTTATATATATTTAAAAATGACAATATCTACAACAAAGCATGAAAAATTTGTTTATTTTGCATAGAGTTAAGGTGAACTCTGACTTTTCTAGTTCAATGGTCAGTACTGGTAGCCCTTCGTATGACACAACACCAATAAAGTAGCCCTCACTTTCAAAAAGGTTGGTGACCTCTGAACTAGAGTCACATTAAACCAAAGACTTCAGACTCGACTTAGACTTGTGCCCCAAAAATTTTAAACTTGACTTGGACTCATGGTCTGACACTTGGATCATATTAACATTAATGAAGAGGGAAACAAAGCTCTGAAATACGATGAGCCGCTGCACATGTTTTATGGAGAAAGGACGCGTTTGATCATTAACCAGTGACATTGGTGGATTATGGGCTGTTAATGGTTCACAACCATTTCTTAATTTTTGGTATAACATCATAATATTGACCGCATGAATGTCTCTCCAACATAAATGTAACTTACCCTCTCTCACCGTTGAGAAAAAAAAGTTTGTATTTCGAAGTTACTTATTGCTAGAAATGTTGTATTTGGTTAGATGTTTATTTCTCATTTATTTACTTAGTGCAGTGGCTCATTTGTTAATTTATAACGTATAGTGTACATTTAATATATTTGTTATTTAGAATCATGTAACGCCATGTCAGACTGAAATTCAGTCTGACGTGACGTTGTGTTTTAGAAGTTTTTTTTATGAAGTAAAAAAGCCCAGGTGAACGCAAACGCTGATGGTTTATAGCAGGGGTGCACAGGCACCTCTGGGCAGATGTTCTATGGCAGCTCTGGGCAGGATAGCTAACAGGTCCGATGATCTTGGCAAGGATTGTGGAAGTGAAAACGGTCCGGATTTAAGTCCAGAAAAACTGGAAGCCAAATGAGGCAACCGATAAGGACAAGGCGAGAAAAGGGAAATCTAGAAAACAAGAACTTGGTTGGTGAATTGGCAAACTGGCAAAGAAGAATGCTGGAAATCTACTTACGAAAGGTTTTCAGTAATCTGGTCCTGGCTGAGGCCAAATCATGTAGAAAATTGAGCAAAAAAGCTTTTCACATGTATTTAAAACACTATTTCCCAATGTTAAAGGGGACATATCCTGCTTTTTTTCTACATTCAGTTGTGGTCTATATAAAATACAACTGTAATGCTTTGGTCTGATTTCCTGGTGAATTTACCTCCACCCTCCCCTTTTTTTTTAATCCCTGTTCTGGGGTGCATCTGAGAGCAACTAATTTTGGTGTGGTCTCCTTAAATCTAAAGCAGGCACTTAACATCACACCTCGCCCTTTTTACCTTTCCTTAACATCAGAAAGTACTCCTGGATCCGTGCTTCTGCGCTCTCTTTTGGTGTGTATGCTATGTCTTCTTAAACCCTCAGTCAGTATTGGTAGATTGCCATTCACTCTGCTGGTGGATTCTTCCTGTTGAAAAGGAGTTTTCCTCTCCACTGTTGTTACACCAGTTGTACTGTCGGTGGTTAGAGGCTGCAGTGGCGCCAGTTGTATGGCAGCCCTGCTTTTGTCAGTCTACCCCAGGGCAGATGTACTGCCAGTGTGTGAATATGTAAGTGAATGGGTGAATTACAGAATGTAGCATAATGCGCTTTTGGGGGTCCTCAGGACTCGATAAAAGCGCTATACGAGTACAGGCCATTTACCATTGCACACATGCTCGAAATGAGGGATTGCTGCAAAGTCAACAACACAATAAAAGTGACTGTCCTCTGTTCATCCAGGAGTGAATGCTGCAAGTAATTGATTCATTGCAATCTGCTGGGCTTCCTTAGACAGAAAACGTTTTAATCAATGCGAATTATGAAGTGAACTTGAGTGCATTGTTTGATAATATAGGATCAGTTTTGAATGTAAGGGATTAATCTATAATCCGTACATGATTTGATTGCATTGACTTTTTTGCTTTTGAGAAATGCTTTATATATATATATATATATATATATATATATATATATATATATATATATATATATATATATATATATATATATATATATGTGTATGTATATATATATATATGTCCAATGCTGTAAATATGGTTTATGACTGGAATTTTAGGGTTGAATTATTTTCCCAAAGGGCAAAAGAGCTGAGACTTATCAAGGTCATACTTGATAATAAACTGTGATCTTTGCCAACAATAGACATAGCAAACGAACAGTAAAATACGACAAACAATGTTGACAAGTGGAACTTTGTGGTTATAATATAAGCGTCCAGGGTCTCTAAACTTTGTGAATAAAATAATGTCCTGGCTTTTGTTTTGATACAAAACAAAACACAGACAAAACATCATGCTACCACCCCAGTGCTTCTCTGTCCCAATGGTTTTCCTCACAATGTAACATTGCTCATTACAATTATTCAATCTCTGGTTTATTAGACTACAAAAAAATCTCTCTAGAAATTAGGTTGTGTATTTGCAAACTGTATTTTTATTTTGCTTTTGGAGTAAGATCCTCTTCAAAGCTCAATGGTTTTTCAGTTCAATTCAATTCAGTACAGTTGAAAAATAGTTTATTAATCCCAAAGAGAAATTATTAGAGTTTCCCACATTGGCTGCTTTCACCTGTCATGAACATAATCAGAGGACCCAGAATTCAGCCAGACGAGTGGGTGACGTTTAAAGGAAGTTTATTGAAACGGAAGGCAATGGGTCGGAACCGGAACGACAGGCAGATAGAACGATGAAAAGGGTAATCAGAGTCCGTAACCCAGAAAAACAGTCCAAAGTCAAACCAGGCGATCAGAAGTGCAGGGATTGTCCTCAGCGGAACTCGGGAGCAAAGTCAGGGCGCAGAAACAGGTCCGTTAAACCGGCAGGCAATCCGATCCGAAAGGGGCAAAGCAAGCTCAGAAAATTAGGAGACAGAAACGGATGGGATCACGGGCAGGCTGGCAAACAGAAACGACTAGATAAGACTCACCGGTGGTTTGTAATGATCTGGCAGAGAAGAGTAGGCTGAGGCATGTATAAGTAGGTGAATGAACAGGTGACCGGAGTTGAAAACGAATTAACTGCAACAGGTGGAACTGATCCAGGTGACGGGTGGTGACTGGAAGTGGACTTAACTGATTGGTTAGTGACTGGTGACAGAGGAGTGACAGGCTACATGAAGAAGTCCAAAACTAAGACTTAACAAAACACAAACTATGATATCACCAACTTTACACAGCATCGTCACATGGTCTTTAGCTTTTTTCTGGGGTTGATAAACACAGTTTGTTCACAAAAATGTACATCTTAGAAATTTCTCAAATAGAAAACATGTTGTCATCACAACTCATATAAAAAATGAAAGGTTTATCTCATTTAATCTCGGACAGTGAGGAAACAGATTTTGTTGTTATGCAGTGTATAGGAGTATTACGTTTCTCCTTTATCTGCTGTTGTTTAGCTGTGCAGCTATTATGGACATTAAGTTTAAACTTCCAGAGTTATATCGGCCAAAATATGGCCCACATCAACACACCACCATGGAGCCCAAATCAGTGGATGGATCGGTGGCGTCAGTCCAGTTTTGTGTCCAAGAATGATGTCAGATTGAATTGGATCAGTCCCATATGCTGTTTATAGACTAATCCACTGAAGTTGAGATATTCACTTGTTAAAACCTCTCAACCAAACCCCAATTTAAAAATACCCAAAGTAACAAGTTTAGAATAAAAATCAAGATTCTGACATCAGAATGTATGATCGGGAATTATGTATCTGTTATTCTTACGTGGTTTAAGTTAAGCCATCTACAGAAGGAAGTTACCTTTAAACGGACGTTTCTTGGTAAAAAGCTGTAGAAAGCATCAATGGTGGCTGAAGAATCCAGCTTTGCTGTCCACAACACATTTAAAGCTTCTTTTTGCTGAGGCAACAACTTCAGCAACAAGAAAAAAAAAAAAATCCTTGCACAATGTTTCCATTTAAAGAGATAAAATTATATATATATTAAAATTTGTGCCTTTTTCGTGATTTACTTTGGGACCTATAACAAACAGCAAAAAATAAATAAATAAAAAATAAAAGTCAAACCTTGTTGTCCTTGGGGGTCATATTTCATTATTCTTCCATCAGCTTTTACGGCATCCCTTTGCTGTTTCTCTTGTTAGTCTTTGAACAAAAAAGACCCTTCGAGCCATAAACGTGTGTGTGTGTGTGTGTGTGTGTGTGTGTGTGTGTGTGTGTGTGTGTGTGTGTGTGTGTGCGTGTGTGTGTGTGTGTGTGTCATTGGGGAGAAGATAACTGCAGTCCAGGTGAGTAGAGGTCACCGCATCCTGGCTGGGGGTGGAGCTGGCCGTGTGGAGGAGGTGTCATGGAGGCATGGCCGTTAAATGCTGGAGTGGGAAGCGGAGGGGGGTGGATGGCGGGGATGCAGGGCCACGTCACCTCGGGCTTCTCCTGACCGGCTCTGATTGATGGGGAAGAGCTGATGAGCCAAGCTCCCAATGTCACTCTCCAATTAAATAACTCTGACCGCCGAACTGCTTCAGACCCCTCCTCCTATGCCGTGATAAACCTCCCCCTTCTCCTCCCTTTCACCTTTTTCTCTATTATCACGCTCTTCCCCCTCCCCTCATTTCACTCTCCATTGCTCCTTGTAAAGACATGTGACAATCTTAGAACGATCCACCCTTAAATCTTGCCGTTTTTTTTTCCTCTCAGTCTGCCACTTGTACACCACAATCCAGGGTGCAGTTGTTCATTCTCGGCTGCCGGTTCTTGAATTCCAGCTTTGCCGGCTGTTCTTCCAGGTATGACAGACAGAGGCTGCTCTTTCTATTAGTTTGGGTCAGTGCTCCCTTCCCAAATGAAAAGGAGCTGCACTGCTGTAATGCGACGGTTTCCAAAATGCAAATAACACTGAGGAAAAGAAGAAGGTAATCCATCCGTGACTAATGACTCTAATATCGAAACCTAATGTGGAAACAGGTGTTTAAACTTACACAAAACTGTGCAAACCATATGCTCTGAAGCAAACTCCAAAGAGCCAGTTAAAAGAAGCGGCAAACATTTTTATTTGAGTATGTGTTGATATATAGAGAGTTTGCTGCACATTGCCACTAATTAGGCATTTGACTAATATTGGTTTGTTCTCAGTGGGCTGTGAGCACAGAGGTTTGCTGTAGTTTTTAGAGGCCAAGCTTATTCTGCATTCTTCTGTCACCCCAGGAGCTCACTTTGCAGCTAATTGGGCAAAAAAAATTTATATCTCGGGGAGCACAAATGCATATCTTCAAGATAACATTTGGGGGATATCAGTGGGAGTTAAGATGGAGAGAACAATAAATAACGACAGGTTATGTCAACAGGTTTTATTGATCATAGATGTTACATGCCTGGCAAACGTATTTGCACAAACCTTTCACATTTTTTTTTTGCATTACGACCACAAATTTGAGTGTATTTTTTACAATGGAGAAAAAACCCTCAGCCCTCTTTAATCAATTAAAAATAAATCAATAAAAAACAAAGATTCCATTGCAAACAATACTTTAGAAGTGACACAGTTAGAGTCCACTTGTGTGTGCTCTCCATCTAGTCCCACAGGGTGTTGGCAGACTCATCCTTTGGGAATTGTTTTCCATCAGCACCATGAGAGAAACTGAACAAACAGATGGATAGGGCTGAATGCAAATGCACACAATCCTTTTTATATGAAGAAAAAAAAATCAAAAAGTGTGTCTGGATGTGGTTTAAGGGTTATCAGAAAAAAGAGGACAGAGTACAACTTTACACTTACAGCTTTTTTTATGTTACATTTCTTACTTTGCTGCTGTTTTCATTGCCACCTTGTTTTAATCAGTCATATAGCATCCCAAAGAAGTAACACTGAATGATGTGGTCCTAATTCGACACAATGTGAGAAAGGATTTTTTGGAATCACTGTAGCAAAACAAAGAGATAGATGTTAGCTGCAGTCCTGTGGAAACTAACCCTGAACCCACCCTCTCCATGGCGAAGCACAGTGGTGGCTGCATCATGATATGGGAACGCTTTCCTTCAGGAGAGACAGCAAAGCTGTCGGGGAGATGACTTCTTTAAATGCAGGGAAACTGGGAAGGAGGTTCAATGGCCCTGAACACACAGCCAGAGCCACAAAAGAATAGTTTGCTTCACAGTATATTAGTGCTTTAAAACGGCCCAGTCAAAGCCCAGACCGTATGTGGATCAAGAGTCTGTGGCAACATTACTGTTCAAAGATTCTCTCCATTCAATCTGACTGAGAATGGGAAAAAGAAATTCAGTCTCGGGATATGTAAAGCTGATAAGCTCACACCCAAAATGACTAAAGGAGTAAATACATGCCCCCGTTTTCCATTGTAAGTTGTAGAATATTACATAAAGCTGCAATATTTTTCCCTCAGATTTGCACAAAAGAGCTTCAGATAAATCCCAATAAAATATGTAGTTTGAGGTTTTATAGTTGTAGTGCAAAAAAAAAAAAACAACAACATAAAATCATGCAAGAAGTCCGGATCCATTGGGAAAGTATCATGTTTTGTGCAAAGATCTCTGATCACAGCATTCCCACGTCGATATACCATGGGGGCAACGTCATGCTGTCGAAATCTCAATTATTATTATTTTTCAGTAGCAATGAAGTGGAATGGAATAAAATGGGGATAAACATGTAAAAATTAAAACAACATTTGAAGGACACTTCTTTAAGGCACCATTGTCACTGTTAGAGGTAGTGTTCCCTTCAAGCAGTCATATGGAATATAGGTAAAATGTGTTGGCAGCATCATGACTGGAGCTATCGCGTGAAATGCTGTGCGATGCAGAATCTCATTAAAAGAAAACGAAGTTTGTGGTTGTTAAAAGACACAACAACAAGAAAAAAGTTTGAGAAATGCGCTCTTTTTTGCATGCTACTGACGGGATTTAATTAACTCTCAAGACAGCGGGAGGTGAATGTACGATTCCTCTCATTGGTTAAAAATGTCAAGGAATTTATATTGATTCCCCCCCTTCTACTTCTTCGTTCTCACCACTACCAGGGCATTCATTTAGCAGCACACATGCCATCTGCTGCCAAGGACTTGGCAGCTATAATTTTTTGGTTCTCCGTTGCTCCTTGCCAGGAGCGCCGCGTGTGTCTTCTGGCTTTACCACCTTGCCAACTTATTTTTGGTTTACAAAAAAAATAAAATAAAAAATAAAGCAAAAGAAAAAAAATCCATCCTCTCCAGTGAGGAGAGGATTTAGCTCGGATGAGAGCGTTATTCCCCGTCTCCACTGCGCTGCTGCTGCTGTCGCCGCTGCGCGTCCCTTGTCGCCTGTACAGTTCAAGAAGGATGTAGAGACTAAACCCCGAACCCTGCAGCTGGGGTTCCCTGCACACCACAGAGGCGGCACTGCGCAGGATAGAGAGAGAGGGAGAGAGATAAAGAGAGAGAGAGGGGGAGAGAGAGAGAGAGATACAGAGGGGAGGATGGAAGGAGGGAGGGAGGAGGAGAAGGTGAGTCTGACGGAGTCAGGGAAGAGTCAGAAGCGCCATATCCCTGCTGTGGCTCAGCGTTTACGCGCGATCCGACTGCACGTTCCCCAGCCTCTCCGGGACTAATTCCACCATGATAACTTCGAAACTCCCAATTGTCACATAACCTGGCTTTCTTTATGGGCTCCAAAGAGAGGAAATGCGCAACTTTTACCAGGGGACTCCATCCACACGAAGTTCTTTTGGTAAGTAAATGTTAATAATTTTTTTTTTAAAGAGCATGCCATCTTTTTAGAGTCATCTCCACTCTGTTGCTCTCTCAATTCATGTCTTTGTTTAGATTATCCGTGCATTTTTTTTCACCCCATCGCTTTATCCTGTCATTAGTATTCCACGGACACGGGTTTCCTGCGGCGGGCGCGCACAGGGATGTTTACTGTCGGCGCTTCCCTGCTGCCTGGCTCCCCATCATGCGCTTATTTACCACCTCCCGGTGTTCTTAATTTTCTCCGCTGATCTATTTCCCCCCCTCCGAACTTCTGCCCGGTTTTAATCGGTTAATGATTCGTGCATGTTGCAGTTCATATTTATCGGGGGTAAACCGTGGCTGGCTGGTCGGATCCGGGCGCGCTGCGAACTTTTTCCTGCACGTTGCAGCTGTGTTGACAGCTAATGCGCCATGATTGATGCTTAACAGGGGGGGTCAAAGCAGCCAGGTCACAGAAAATGTAGCTTTGAATAACTTTTGCATTGTTGATGCAGATAGCATGCAGTTTGAGCCGGTGTGTATCTTTTTGGATGGAGTTACAAGCTTTCACGATTTTCGGAGTCCTTATAATCAGCCTTTTAAACAAAACACATTAATCTGTGTTTTTTTCTTTTTGTGTGCAGGTGCCAGTGGCCTCCATTCACAATGCATTGCTTGAATAAACTAGCATTGCAAATTAATTTCTATTTAATAGAAACTCCACTCAAAATGTCCTGCTTTATTGTTTTGCAGTAGGTGAAGATCGTTGTTCATTTTCTGTAAATCTGACATTTTGCATAGAAGGTTGAGGGTGAGTTTTACTTTCTGACGACTTTTTAAGGACTTTGTACATAAACCAACTGATCAGAATCATAATGCTGTTGCAGATCTTTTACACTCCCTGGCTCAGATAATCAATGCCCTACCTTGCAGCAAATTATGTTTTGCCTAAATTGGCTCTATGAGAACCAACTTCCTTTTGAAAAAAATAAATAATTATTTAGAAATTAAGAATATTTATGAATATTTGTAATGTATTGTGAGGACTAAATTAAAAACACTGGATTTATGAAAGAGAAAGGGAATACATTGATGTATGGCAATCTTTAAACAAAAGCATCTTTTTATGTCCAAGAGAAAGGAGTGGAGCAATTAAGGGACCCGCGAAGGTTCGATGAGTTCAGGAATACACATTTCTTAAAATATCAGACGATATGACTCCTCGCAGACATATTGAGCTCATTTGCACAGCTGGCTGTGATCTTCTGGTCTCAGCTTCTAGACAATGTATTTAGGTTTCACATTCATTATTCTCAACTCAGTTTATGCCTGTTGTTTTATGTTATTTTTGTTTTCCAGTTGTTGCATTCATTTAATGTTGAAAGGCACTGTTACAGGCTCTTTTCCCTGCTGAGATTAATGAGACGTCTAATCTAATATGTTCTTAAAATTAAATTAAATATTCATTAAACTAATAAGGGAACTTTCACAGAATTTCACCCCCCTTTTTAAGAAAAAAACTGATGCTATTAGCAGTTCAGACAGCTTGTAGTTTCATATTCAGCGCCATTCTCTAACCTTTCAGGGATAATTAGATTTTCTTTTTACAGAATCATCATTAGTTCCTAAATAAGCTGACAATGGAAACAAAAAACTATTTTGATACATTATAACATTGCTTGAACATGTGATGTGTGAATATGCACACCTAAAAACTTAATTTCACAAATTCTAACAAGAATGAAAACTTCTGCTGGATCACATGCCCCAATAATTTTGCTCACTTCTGCTCAGATCTGTCTTGTATATGTTTCTTTTACATTAATTAAAGACAGAACAAAACAATCTTCAATGACAAATAGTTATTTATTAAATACATTCAGTGTTAAATCCCACAGCTTTTTCGTTTTCAAATCATTTATTGATTTCATTTGGATTTATTTTTTGCAAGTAACTTTTTAAACCACCATTTCACTTTGTCCCCAGCTCTTGATATAGGACAGTGGCATAATACATTTCAAATAAAACTCATGTTTAGGCTTTAGGTTTTTGGTGTGAGACCTCCACCTCAGCCAGTGCCCCAGCCCACACCACCCAAACCCCGCCCCCTTTGAAAACTGCACTGAGGCAAACCCAGTTTTCAAAAATGCCTGGCCCTTTTTTAACATCCAAGATGAAATATGTAATGTATGAGCAATGAATTTCTTATTGTATGCCCCAGACGACACGAAAACCCATCAAAGGCTACATAAAGCACACTTCATCACCTCATTTTAATGCAGGTATGAACCCATATGCACTTGTTGGTTGTTGGTATGTCAGAATCCAAGCTATTGGTTGATAAAATCTAAACTTCAAGTTTTATTTACAGCTGATGAAAAAAAAAAAAAAAAAAAGACAGTTTCCGAGCCATTTATCATTAAAAACTGTTTTTTTCACTATTTAATGATGAAATCCGAAAGATGATTCTGGAAATAGAGATGTTTCTTCACACAAAACTGTCAGAGGCAACTTCCAAACTGCTACATTTTTCCCCCCAAATATCTCTAAATGCATATTTTTCCTTAAAAGCAAACTAGCTTCTACGTTTAATAAAACCTCTCAGCATCACATCTATCTGCATGTAATTTTTTTTATTTATTTCTTCAGCGGCAAAGTTCAATCAGCTGCATATCTACAGAAAGTTGTATTCAGGCAAATCAATGAAGGACTGGTAGGAACCAGGGAGAGGATCCTTTCAGCCAGAGGGCTCAGGTTCAAGCTTCTGGCTCAGCGGGAGTCTGCGCTCTACCTTTCCTCGGTGTGTGTGTTGTAAATAACCTGAAGGATAACACGGAAGCTCCTGCAGACAGTAAAAATCAATGAATCTTCTTATTACGGTATCTGGCAGCTATTCGTTTTATTCCAACAACAAAGAAGGAAAAAAACTAACAAACGACAACCTTGCTGATGTGCACGCTGGTTACCCCGACAAAGATGAGGGATCTTAATTTAGGAGCCATCCTAAAACATAATTAACCCAAAGTTTGCACTGCTTGTCGTGGAGTTTTTTTGCCGCACCTTCACAGTGATGGATGAGCGGACAGATCGGAGCGAGTGTGCGATTGGTAAAGTGAGAGCTGCGATGCTGGTAATCCTGTTGTGAGCCTGGCAAATGGATTAGAGCAAGAGAAACAGAGCCAGCGGAAGACCGGGAGACATTTTGAATTCACAGCTTTGTTACACATTTTCACTTAATTTAGCGCCGTCGCTTTGACACCGGCCAACGATGAGTATCCATAGGCGATCCAACAGTGGTTGGCGGTGCCAGCCAGACTCACCCTGGCACCCGATCGCTGATGCTTTCTTGTGATGTTTGAGTATATCTAAATTCAGCTCAAATGCTTCAGCTATTTCACATGAGCCACCATCCCCCGGGGTTGGCAGCATCATGCTTCGGGGTTGTTTTTTTATTTACCATTTTGGAATCGCGAAAGTTATTTCCAGAATCTTAACTTAGTTTGACATAAAAACATTCCAAATATTCTAATGCAGCCACCTTTCCTTGGTTTAGAGAGGGAAAACGTGTCTTATTGAAATAAGATTTATAAGTTAGTTGACATTCAAAGTGAAATGAATCAGTTGCATTTTCTAGTGTTAAAGGCTTTTGGCTCCATGGTTGGACTTTTTTAATTTCTCTGTCAAGGCTTCGTGTGTTGCAGGCAGATTATAAGTGCAGCCATGCTTCAACACTGTGAAAGGTGAAACAGCTGGTGGCAGCATCATGCTGGAGAGACGCTACTCTTCACCAGGGCCAGGGAACGTAGCAAGCGGGTGGAGATTTGTGGTGATGTTTGAATACTGTATTTTTTACAAATTCTGTAATCTTTGCCAAAGTTTAGGGACTTTTGGCAGTGAGGAAGGAAACCATTGCAAATGCTTTAGCACAAGCAGGTTAAACTTCCTATTTCAAGAAAGGCTAATTTTCCCTTTAAAGGAAAATTTGAAAGCAATGTCTACTTTTTAAAGGGAATTAATACGTGTGTGCGTTCAAAAGAGTTTGGCTCCACAAACTCCTCTACTGTGGGAATAAGATAAATATCATACTTCCAAAACATGCTCTCTACGCACAACACAAGTGAGCTTGAGCTGTTTTGCACTATATTTGTGCCCCCTCCCACCATGGTAGTAGCGCCATGCTATTTTTTTTTTTTTGTTTTTGTTTTTTTTTAGCATGGTGAAGGACGTTAGCCAGAGTTGGTGAAACTTTGTCATGATGTCAGAATACTTTTTCCTTGGCTGTCTTGAAATGTAGTAACATTTAAAGGGTTTGGCGCATCACAAATGCAAAGACCTTCGTGCAGACATCTCCTTTGTTCACCAGAAGGCAACTTTTTTAAAAGTTGATTTTTAAGGTATTTTCCTTTTGAAAGTAAAACTTTAGAATGTCCCTGCATTCAATTCCGTTTCAGTTTAATTATGTAGCGACAATCCCAACTCACGTCAATCACAAACAAGTCAATCCAGTCGAATCGTACATACAGATTCCAAGTCAAGAATATATTTTCTAATGCTTTTTTGCTGCACCATTATACTGTTTAAGAAAATGCAAGGTGGTTAAAGCAACACCATTATCAAACAGAAGGCATTAGGTAACTTTAAAAGCACATTTCCTTTTCAAAAGTTCAATAAAAAACTTCAGAGTGCTATCGGTAGAGGCTTTTGGCTCCACAGTCACACTTTTTATTTGGAGAAATTAAGCCCTCTTCCTATCAACACCCCTCATTCTTGCACAAAACTCGGCAGAAACTTATCATCTGTGGTGATAAAATTAGATATGATGCTTTTACTTTGCTTTCCTAATCAGGGTCTGATCTGTTTTCATACTAAAGCGAAGAAATCCTAGGACTGCATGAAGATCTAGTCGTCACGTCCCGTTCGTGTTTGCCAGTCATACATTTTCATTTAGATTTGATGCTTTATTTCTCTAAAATGATAAACAACTGCATCGAGAAGAGAAAAAAAAAATAAAACATTGATTTCCTCAGTGCGTGACATGCCTAATAAATTAAAATCAACTCGATGGTAAATCAGAAGAAACTCATTAAATAAAAAGCCAATATCTGCTTTAGTGAGCCCACTTCTTGTATACCACAGCTGCATTATCTCCAATCTGTATGAGGCTCCCATCTCCTCTCCCTGGCGTTGGTGCTTTAGCGAAATGACATGCATTAAGTCGGCTCGAGTCGACCCCGGCGAACAACACCAGCGCTGCGGCCGGGCCTTCGCAAGTCGTGTTGCCCTGCAGCCACATCT
>NC_046381.1:6907315-6982211 GCF_011125445.2 Fundulus heteroclitus
AAGAAGCTCTGGAGCTTGCCATCACCGAGTTCTCCTCATTTGACTCACACATTTATGTGTGAGTAATTTTATACAGCTCGTCATTTGTATGTGATTGCTCTTTTCAAATCATGTGCACTGGAGATGATGTGCGCATGTGTGTGTGTGCATGCGCATTGCACAGATACATGTGTGGTGAGTTTGGTAGGGGACTTGATAGTTTATCTGAAAAATGCGTGCTTTTTACATTGTAGGTGAAATCGTGCATTTTGACATAAGTAATACATGTTTGTGTTCTGTCTCACCTGTGTGGTTTGTCGTAGGTGTGTGTGTGTGTGTGTGTGTGTGTGTGTGTGTGTGTGTGTGTGTGTGTGTGTGTGTGTGGTGAGGTCGGGTTGTTAGGTGGTATGTGTTTGATGACTCCTCTTGTGTTTGTAATATAAAAAAAAAATCAATTTCTGTTTGCTTCCCTGTGCTGCGATTGTCTTGTGTGAAAAACTGAAGTTCAGGTAGAAATATTCACATACTCAATAGCTAAATATACATTTATTTCTGTTTATTCTTCTCTTACTGTATTTCAGTCATGTTGACAGTGAATCGGTGGATAGAACAGGATTCCTCTGGAATCTCCCTAGCAGTTAAACAGTTGTGTCTACATGCCCCTTTGAGGAGTCTTTTCTTAGGACAACTGAGCCAGCATGTCCTCCTTCCAATGCCCGACTCCCTCAGTGAGGCTCTCCATGAAGCTGAACAGGCTGAGCTAGCTCTCAACCATACCAGCATACAGTCTTCACTAACCATCCATATTCAATCTAGTGAGATGTCTGCTTCTGGTGAGGAAGACAACATGTCTGGGCTATGATAACAACACTGAGGGCATAGCCACTTGCTCTGCTAAAATGGCTGCCGTCCAGGACTGGTCAGCTCCTGTAAATGTCAGAGAGCTTCAAAGCTTCTTAGGCCTGCCACTTAATTAGGGACTTCGCCCCCATTCCCAGTCCTCTCCACCACCTGCCAGACAAGGTCCAACACTTCAAATGGACTGACAGCCATTGCCTTTGGCTGAATTATTTCTTCGTTTAATTATTACCCTTTTTGTTCCAAATGTTGATGTCTTATTTATTTTAATCATTCATCCCTTTTGTTCAGCACTTTGGTCAGTGCCCTCTGTTTTTAAAGTGGTTAATAAATAAAGTCGGCTTAGCTTGTCTTTGCTCAACACAAGTGGGCTCTTACTGAGACCCCAGTGCCGGTCTGCCTCTGATGACCTTTTTTTTTCCAGCGATAGGGACAGAATCAGAACAGCTACTCCAGTCAAGTACAAAAAGATGGACTACTTGAGTCTGCATTGTGGCCCCTCTTCTTCAGGTAGAAGAGTTTAAGTATCTAGGTGTATTTTCTCAGGTGAGTAGGATGGAGCTGGATTAATAGACTGGGGGTCTCAGTCTGCAGAATGCAGTGCCGCTCTGGCTACTCCTACTGAAAGAGCAGCTCTTGATTTATGGGTCAGTCTACATTCCCATGTATACAACTTCCCAGGAGTTCTACATCCTGGGTCCAGTCCCAGCTCAATAGAGTCCGAGTTGTGGAAATGTATAATATTTAAGTTTCTTCCAATAACGTAGAAAGGATTTTTTTTTCAAATATGACCACTACTTAGAAAGTTGCCAACTGAATTAATGCATGCACTAACTTGTTGATCATGAGGTTCAGTTTGCTCATTCACTGGAGACTCTATTAATGTTTTAGATAGACGGACTGAAAAAACCGAATGTATTGCCAGTGGTTAAACTGAAATTATGTAGATTGCCTTGGGTGGTTTCCGGAAAAAAAAAATGAATCAGTTGCTTCAATGAAGCTTATTGGAAAAAGAGACTTGTTTCGTCAGCTGGCCAATCAAATGTTTACCAAGAAAAAAAAACAGGATCTGGATGTTGGTCACTTGGTATGGTTGGGGAAATTTGCAATGAAATATATTTTATTTTTTAAATACTTAGTTGTCTCTTTAGCGACATTTATACACATCGTGAACATGACATTTCATTATTTTAGGTTCTAAAATTATTTAAAACATATTGAGATGGCAAGCTAATATAATTTGAATAAAATTTATAAACAAATTGATTTTGAAAACAAAACGGTGACAAAACCTTTAATTCATTCCACATTTGTCCAATCACACAGGGTCAGATTATGAAAACCCTTTCCCAAGTCAAACAAACTAATGTTTTAAAAATTGTGCCCTATTAGATTGCAGAGAACCAGACACTTTAAAACTATTAACAATGTTGTCACAAAGGTGTGGCTGGATGTGTTCTTCTTGGAAGAATTGTTTATTCAAATTGGTCAAGTTCTGGGTATGGATCCTGCTTCAATGTCTCTATTCAAAAGTCTTTTGAATAGCGAAATTTCTCTTTGGCCACTCCAGTTCACATTACACATAATGAAGGCAAACTGACAACAAACAGACACGGTTACAATGTTGTTGTTTTTGTAGCATTCAGGAGACTCCACAGAAACATAAAACAGCGTCAGGTAGGCACATACTCAAAGTTTAGCATCAGAGCCTCGTGAGGGAGAGCCAGAGAACCACCCAGTTTGACATAAAATGGAATTGGTGTCAAAACCGAACATGACTGTTGCAGGGCGGGAGTTTTTTGGGTTTAAGCCAAATGATCTATCTGAGCCGTTATGTTGAGAAGATATACTTGTGTTATTATGCCGTTATCATGATAATTGAAAATTTCTCCAAATGACAATAATATGGTTTATCGGAATAATTTTTTAAACATTTTTCATCCAGCAAAACTTCCTGGTTGACAGCTGTGTTGACCTTAGACCTCAGAAAACACAGTAGAGATGCTTCTGATGCTGTCTCTTATTTCAGAGTGGCTTGACACAAAGAACATGACAGCTGCACCCATGTCTTGCATAAGTCTGTGCCTGGTGGTTCTTGAAGCATTGATTCCAGCTGCAGTCCACTCTTTGTAACTCTTCACACATTTTTGAATGGGTTTTATTTCACAATCTTCTGCAAGGGTGCAGTCATCCCTGTTGCTTGTACACTTTTTTCTACCACATCTTTTCCTTCTCTCTGCTTCTCTATTAATGTGCTTGGACACAGAGCTCTGGGAACAACCAGCCTCTTTAGCAATGGCCTTTTGTGTCTTGCCTTCCTTGTGCAAGGTGTCAGTGGTCATTTTTTGTCAAATCAGTAGTCTTCTCCATGATTGTAAAGCCCACAAAACTAGACTGAGAGACCATTTAGAGGCCTTTGCAAGTGTTTTGAGTTAATTAGCTGATTAGAGTGTAGCACCAGTTGTCTTCAATATTGGACCTTTTCACAATATTCATATTTTGAGATACTAAATTTGGGGTTTTCATTCGTTGTCAGTGATCAAAATTAAAATAAAGACTTGAAATATATTAGTATGTGTGTAATAAATAAATATAATTTACAAGTTTCACTTTTTGAATGGAATTACCGAAGAAAATCAACTTTTTTCATGATATTTAAGTGTATGACAAGCGCCTGCAGTTTTAGATTTCTGTTTAAACATTTCAGTATAAGTCATATATGCTTCACTAAACTATTCTTAAAGGTGCATTGTGCAAGTTTTGAAGTTAAACATTATTTGTTTTCTTACCAAAATAAGCCCTTTCAATTGCCGGACATGTAAAATGAGTTATTTCCTATACACCACAGTTGCCTCTATAGGCTGGATCCGTCAGTTCAGGAGAGAGTGATTCGGGCTGAATCCTCTTGGCGTGCATCTTGGTGTGACACGCTCAGAGCTCTCGGTCAAACTGTTCAAACTGTTCTTCAACTGTTGCTTTGTTGAGGGTCTCTGTTGCCTCTGAGGCATTACTAGTGATTGAACACTGCAACTGTTTTAGAAGATGGACCACAAAAGACCAGCAACAAGCAGACTCCATACAAGAGTAAAAAAAAAAAAATGTCTAGTGTGACGAAAAGGGCAAAATTTTAGTCTGAAGGAACAAGACCAGAGTAAATATTTGGGCTGTTTTCAAGCAATGGAGGGAGCTCTGTTGTGCCCTGCTCTGACTCCTAATTGCAACGGTTTTCACCACGTCCATGCCAGCAGGAGCTCAGCACAACTGCTGCTCACTGAATTGACACTGCTTTCTTGTAGAAAATTAATTCGATACCACATCTCCAACTATTAAAAACGCTCAGACTGCGGGCAGATATAAAGCTTCATAGTGGGTTTTGCAGCCAGGACGAGGCGGCTCTCTGTGAAACTGACGACAGAAGCATCGCTGTGACAGAGAGCATCAACTTCCTCAGAAAGGACAGGAGGGGGTGTGTGTCTGTCTTTTCCCTTCCTCTCGCAACTGCAATCTGTGGGAGTTACAGTCTGGGGGGACACCGGAGTGATCCCGGCCACATGAAAGACATGGTTTGCTTTTGTTATCAAGAGCGACCCGAACTTTTGCGATCGCTGAAACGACTGAGCTGGGCCATCAGCCCAGGCCACCGTCCGGGCCACTGGGAAAACTCCCTTGGTGCTCCCAATGGCCAGTCTGCCCCCTTCCGTTATTGACCAACGGAAAGGGGAGCTATGTTTTTTCCCCTAAAAATTACTATTGACTCAATGTGAAATATATCAGTTCAAAATTAAATATTTCTTTATAATAACAAACTAATATTTCTAAACCTTTCTTACCTTAGAGTGCAAAGCAAGATAAGTTATATAGCACCTTTCAGTAATAAGATTATTCTGTGCAGAAGACTTATGCCTCTAAAAACAGACCTGTGAAATCATGACGGCTCTCCCATTCACATGCACACACTGATGTCATTTCAACTTGTCGCCAGAGGGGGGCAGAAGTCAGCAAAAATCCTGGAATTTACACAATGCAACCCTTTAAGTATATGACTTAGACTAAGACAACTTTATTTTGTCATTTTGTATGCACAGAGTGCGTACAGAACCAAAATTTCGTTTGCATACAGCTTGAAAATTTCAGTGAATTGCAGTAGGTTTGGCAGCATTTGTAATGCTAGATAGGATGCCATGATGCAAATGTGCAAATATGCAAATGTGATACAGAGTCCAGTTATAGCTTCGGCAGTTCAAACAGTCTGATGGCCACAGGGAAAAAGCTTTTGCAGAACCTGGTGGTCCTGCAGCGGATGCTGCAGGAACCTTTTCCCAGAGGGCAGCAGCGAGAACAGTCCATGGCGGGGGTGTGAGGGGTCCCTGATGATGTTACAGGCTCGGTCCACGCAACACTTAGATGAAATGTCCTTAATGGATGGAAGAGGAGCCCCGATGATCTCTTCTGCTGTCCTCACCACTCTTCTCACATTCTTCCAGTCGGGGGCATTGCAGCCTCCACACCACACAGAGAGACAGCTGTATGAAAATTAATTTATAAAAAAGCAAATGTCAAGTGCGCTGTCTCATTTTAAGTATGAAAGAAGTAAACTCGTACACTTGAATAAACTACTTTTTGCTAAAGGAGGTCAGCTTAAAAACACATTGTATCCATCCCGAAGCCAGTTTTTAGCAAAATGCTTCCCCCATTGTGCTTGACAGCTGGACCAGTATGCCTGGGTCTCACACTACCTTCTACAAACACATTTATTGTCATTTAAGCCAAAAAGCGCAATCTTTGCCTTGTCTGACCATGACACCCATTCCACAAGGAATTTGGGTGCATATTTCATACAACCTTGCAGCAGGTTACCACACTTTATTCATAATGTTGTAAAACTCACTTCAATGTTGGCAGTAATACTGGTGTTACTATCATTGAAGAGTATTTCAGTTCATTGCAGGCTTTAGCTTTGGGGGCTCCTGGGTTGTCCTGAATAATCCTGAATTATTCTATTTTATCTGACAGTCACAGCTAGGGTCAGATATTTGAGACTTAAAATCAGTTAGATGACGGAATTGAGGAATGATCTTATACACAACAGAACTGGTTTTGGAATTGAGAAACAGGCTAATAATAACCTTTCATATGGGCCTGACCCTGGAAACAAACCAAAAAAAATACTACTACTACTACTACTACTACTTCTACTGCTGCTCATAATAATAATAATAATAATAATAATAATAATAATAATAATAATAATAATAATAATAATAATGGCCAAAGTGTCTCTTGTTGAAACAAGATGTATCTGTAAAAATATATATATCTGTAAATAACAGAAATTATATATATGTAGAAATTATATATATATATATATATATATATATATATATATATATATATATATATATATATAAAACACAAAAAAGAAGAAAAGGGCTGTTTGGCATGTCAGTTTTGTAT
Organism: Fundulus heteroclitus; assembly: GCF_011125445.2. Lineage (NCBI taxonomy): Eukaryota > Metazoa > Chordata > Actinopteri > Cyprinodontiformes > Fundulidae > Fundulus > Fundulus heteroclitus. The sequence goes on from NC_046381.1 coordinate 6,913,607, forward strand.
TTTCCCTGTATTCTGCAAACTCTCCCATCTCCATAGCTGTATGCCCAGGTGAAACCTTTTTGTTGATCAAGACCATTACATTACCTCTGTATTGGGAGATTTGAGGTTCACTTCCTGAAACAGCTGGACAGCTCTGACACTGCAGGGTCACTGGCTCTGGCTTGACGGGAAGGCGTTTGATTTTCAGGATCAGGACGTTTTCGCTCCAGCACAAACAACCACCTGGGGCTTGTTTGTCCTAACCTGAGTCTTTCAAGAAGAATAAAGCAGCGCTGCTTGTTTCCCCGTTACATGGTGGCCAGGAAACACGGGGGCTTGTTGAAGCAAACAGAATGCAGATGCTTGCGGTGTGGTGAAAAGAAGAGGAGAAAGAAGATGAAGGGATGAGGGGGGTGATAACAAGCTTTTTTGCCAACCAGGCAACCATGAGTCCTTCTGCTCTGTTGGAGTGAATGCAACAGGAGCGGCTTTTTCAGCCTGACTGCTGGAGCAGATGAACACACATCTTCCCCGCCATAGGAGAGGAGAGTGTCAAGACAAATCCAATGCCTTTGCCTTTTTTATAATCTCTTTCTCTGTTTCTGTCTTACCCTGTCCGCATTTTTTGTTTTGCTTGTTAGCTGTTGCCTATTCCTTTCTTTCACTGTCATTGTTGGTAAAGGAAGGGGACATTAGTCATCCAGTATTTTCCTTTTTTTTTTTTTTACATTTATAATGAAAAGAGTAGTATAGAGGCAATATGCAGGCTGTTAAAACTTGTAACATTTGGCACCTTTCAGAGAACTCTTATTCAAAAGCCAGGGTCACAGCTACAAACAGAACATGGAATACACTTTGCAATCTAAAATGCAACTTTGAAACCAATTAATTAAATGTCCCAGTGATGTAATTGAACAATGCTTAAAAGGCAATACCTTGAGAGGTCTGTTTCACAGTAATATCCAAGAAATGATTCAAAGCAAATGTTTAAAAAAAAAAACACCTTGGATACTAGAGGTGCGAATCCAGAAAGTCTGTGGAATTGTAGGTCCTTCAGATTGTGGCAGCTCCAGTCACCTTGAATTTCAATCAATTCTGGCACATAAAAGGAATCCAGGTTAAAAAAAAAAAAGTTATTGAAAACATCAATCGAAACTTCTCTGCAGGAAATTTCACATCTTTGCTTCTTAGCATGGATAACCCATAAAAGAATGAAGAGAACAATGTTTTTTTCCCCTAGTCAATCAGAACAGTTCTCTCATGTTTTCAATTCCATGACATTTTATTGTGTGTTAGATTACAGCTACAGTAACATTTAGTTACAATGGACCACATTTGTGACGACTGCATTTTGATTGCATACTGAGATTGTTAGAATTTTTGACTGCCTCTCACAAAAGTAGAATATGCTGAGAAGTTTTAATTTAGCAGTTCAATTCAAAAAGTGAAACTCATTTACATTTATTACACACACAGTGACATATTTCAAGCACTAAATGTTATTTGTCATCGTTATGGCACATGGTTAATGAAAACCATTTTTTTCTATACAGTGTCATGTTAAAAACTACATAAATACGTAATGTGTCATTGACACCCTCCACAGGGAGGATAAGCCAAAAAAAAAAAGGTAATTGCTGAAAAAATTGGCTGCTCAGACTGCTGTGTCAAAACATATCAACAGAAGGTTCAATATAAGGAAAATGTGTGGTGTCTGCATCTTGCTAAAATGATTCTACCTCTTTAGTACAACTGGTCATGCATTCGTACTGAACTGTGAGTGTACAGTCAGTCCGGTTCACGCATTCAGTTCTCCTTCCTTATATTGCCAATTGTCTCAAGGCTCTTCACAAATAAAATCTAAGTCAATGCAGTACAGGCATACAGACAGATTTAAAGCCAATTATATACAATCCCATTTGATCCTAGTTTTAAACGATGCAGTCGAGTTCAAATGGGATCTTGCGACAGTGCAAGGTCGATTGGACTGAGTCGTTAACTTTGCAGCAATCCCTTATACTGAGCATGCAGGAAGTGACAGCTGGAAGGAAAACTCCACTTTAACAGGAAGAAACCTCCAGCAAAACCTGGCTCGGTGTTGGCGGCCATCTGCCACGACAGACTGGGCGTTTGAGAAGACAGAGCAGAGACAGAAAATACAAAGAGGCACTGATCAAGGAGTACTCTCTGCTGTAAGGGAGAAAATGCGAAGAGTTAATGGCGGAAGTAGCTCTTTCGTTGGCTTCATATAGGAGAGAAGCGCTGCTAAAGAGATAAGCTCTAAGCCAGGTTTTTAAAAAAAAAAAAACATAGTGCTTTGTCTAGGAAAGAGACAGGGGAAAACTCAGAAAAAGGGCCAATTGTATCATGTGTAGAAAGCGAATATTAAGTTATTGGTGACAGAAGCTCAGCTGATGCCTTCACACTGGAGAGGCGAGAGATAACTTAAAGTGAAAATCTAATGCCATAAACTCTTTTCCTAAAGTTGAACACTTTTTTTACTAATTAGTCTGGATCTGACCTGATAGAACATTGTTTTGTTTTCTTTATGACACATAACTAGTATTTATGGCAGTAAAGTAAAGGTCTTAAGCCAGGACTAGCACTGGTCCAGCACATAAACCAGTGTGGTGAATATAACATTTGTGTGATCTGTCAATAAATATTTATATACATAGATAAACTGGACAACATTCTCAGTTGATGATAATAGGTCCATTACTTGCTATCTATTTTCTAGAATCTCAGCAGTCTTTTACAAAAGTAAAGGATCTTTACAGAGAGGGCTCAAAGATCAAGAACTAGGAAGTAACGTATGTTAAAAGTAAAGCAGAAAGTTAAACAATAATAAGGATAAGTATACATGGGTAAATTTGTCAGCAAAAAAATTCCTTTCTACATATTTGAGATCTTATAATATTTAAAAAAAAAATATTTTTGTTGTTTTAGGTTTACTGCTTAGGAACCAAAGTCCTGGCCCTGTTACTTTGATTACGAGCTAAATTACAGGATAAACGTTGGCAAGTGGTTTCCATGTGGAGGTTTTATACTTGCAGATCTGTGGGGAACGAGAGCACAGCCGTAGATGCCACCGCTCGCCGGCTCAACGACACACACACACACACACACACAGCACTGAATGCAAGGAACACGGTCGGGTCATTAGGATTCGGATCAGGATGCTGCTTCACTCGACACAAACAGAGGTGAATGAACATGTCTGTCTGCAGCGAGACACCTTCCTTTCACAACATGCTGTGACGTGTCTGGAGGGAAATTACGGAGAGCGAACTATGTACCTGTCTGTTATCCAGTCCTTCCTTCCTCGCAATCTCAGCTATTTACCCCAATATTTTCCCTCCTCTTTTCGGGCTCCCTGCCCTCTGACTCTCTCTCTCGAGGGAGACGTGGCTTTACTTCCAGAGCCGCTCCGCAGAAGCTATGTCACCGTATGAAATATGCCACGTGTTCATGATAAACTCTCAGTAACATTGATTATTCACACAGATGCAGAAGATTGTCCTTGAAGAATGACTGTCTCTGCAGCATTGGCAGCCAGCGTCACAAACCACCGAGTCATAATTTTTGCTCGCGTGCAAAATTGCATCTGCGAGCGTGACAACATTTGCAACACATTGTATATCAAGGCAGATTAAGACTATTTATATATAGTGGATGCAACCGGAGGTAACGCTGAATCTGCCCAAGAGGAAATATGAGAAAAATAAAACATCTACATCGGAGCAGGCTGGATGAGAACCTGTGGCAGTAAATTATTCCAGTTCTAACCTTCTGCAAGATAACGTCTTAGCTGCGACTCAGCAAGATTGCCCTCCTCGCCTACGATCTGTTTAACCCCCGAGGGAAAAGCAGAGGAATGGCCTAAATTGGTGTAATCTGAATGGGGGGGGGTTACTTGAATACAGCTCTTTTAGTCAGCGAGTGGTCGTGTCCACCTCCAGCTTCTGCAGACCTGACAGACAATAAGGATATGACCATCTAAAATCGATACGGCCAATCCCCCGTGATTAGGTCATCCATTAGTTCGGTTGATCTTTGGACCCTCTCGCGTTGCGTCTGATGAAAATGTAATCGTTCGATATTTGCTGGATGATTTGTACAAAGAAGGAGCAAGAATGTTTTGATGCAGCATATGCAAATTAGTCTTGGCTTTTTTTCTTCTTTTTTTTTTTTTTTTTTTTTTTTCGTTTTCCCGGTCCATGGTCCAGGAATTGAGGGGGATTGGAGTGCGTTTCAGAATGCTGGCCTTCTCGTTTGAACATCAAGGTCCCGCTGCTGCATCTGATCCCTTCCTGTCTGTCACTGGAAAAGTCAAAATGGGTTGAAATGCACACTCGTATTTCTCTACTGTGCAAACCTCAAACCAGCTCAGACTCAAGATCATAATGTGGCTGAGCTCAAAAGAAGCAAATAAATAAACAAAAACGTGTTTTTGCTCGTGGATTTTCTTTCCCTGCTTTTACGTAAACATAGTTTTACAAATAAGTGTCAGAGCAGGCACCTACAACAGCTTCAGCTCTTCAAGGAAGGTTCTCCACATGGTTTAGAAGTGTGTTTAAAGGATTTTTTTAATTTTTTTTTTCAGAAGCAAATTTGTGAAGCCAGACACTGATGCTGGACTTAAAGGCCTGGATTACAGTCTCTGCACTATTCATCCCAAAGGTGTTCTCTTGGGTTGAGGTCATGGCCTTCTACAGGCCAGTCAAGTCCTTCAACAAACTCGCTCATCCGTGTCTTAATGGCCCTTGCTTTGTCACTCCAGAGAATATGTTCCCTCTGCTCTGGTTTTATACCAATGCTGTCATGACCTGTGTGTTTGTGTTTTGTAATTCTTGCCTGTGATCGTATTTGGGTTACTTTGTGGTGTTTTGGTTTCTAAGGTTTACCAGATAAAACTCTTAATTGTGTTGAGTTTCTTAGTTCTTTCTTGTGTTCTGTTTCCTGTGCATTCTCCTCTTTTTTCCCTTCCATGTTTGGATCCCTTTGTGTTTCAATTTAGCCCCCTCCATGTCCAGTCTGTGTTTATTAGTCATCTCTGTTCTGTTTATTTTCTTTCCTCAATTAGCTGTCATCCATTCTGTTGATTGAATTCACATAATTAAAAATCTTTCTTATAGTACCTCCTCAGTATTCAAACTTCCCGGTTTCTTTGGTCACTTGTGGATCCACCTGACAGCACTGTCTCAATTTTATTATTTATGAAGAAAACATTTCATAATTGAGTTAGTAAAATGGGCTGCACAGTGGATAGCGCTGTTGTCTTGCAGCAAGAAGGTCCTGGGTTCAAGTCCAACCCTGGTTCTTTCTGCATGGAGTTTGCATGTTCTCCCTGTGCATGCGTGTTAGGTTAATTGGTCTCTCTAAATTCTCCTTAGGTGTGAGTGTGTGCATGAATGGTTGTTTGTCCTGCTTGTCTCTGTGTTGCCTTGCAATGGACTGGCGACCTGTCCAGGGTAAACCCCGCCTCTCGTCCATTGAATGCTAGGCACCAGCACCCCTAGCGACCCCATGAGGGAAAGCGTGACAGAAAATGGATGGATGGAGTTAATAAAACCTATATATATATATATATATATATATATATATATATATATATATATATATATATATATATATTTATTAACTCAATTATGAAATGTTTTCTCATAATTAATACAATTATTCGTTCCTATAAATTAATGATCAGAGCCCCAGTTCAGGGTTCCCCTCTTTTCTGAGCCCCGGACAGTTAATTATGCCCTCTTTTGGCGTGCATCGATAAGTCTATTGCTATCACCTCTATGTCCTGTATTCCTCATGGCAAATATGCAGCTTCCTTCATTTTGATGATTCAATTGTCTCATTGCTGTCCATTTGCCACTGTCACCTCTGTGTTTGGTTACTCAAAACCTCCACAATATGACAACTGTATCCAACACTTTGCAATGTCCTGGGTAAAATAAGACTTGCATGTAGCTGCTTTGCCATGAGAACCTGTTACATGAAGGTCTCTCCACAATGTTCAATTCAATTAAATGTTTTTGTATAGCACCAAATCATGAAACATGTCATCTCAAGGCACTTTACAAAGTCAAGTTCAATCATATTATACAGATTGGGTCAGATTATACAGATTGGTCAAAATGTCCTATGTTCTTTAGCTGAACACATGAAGTTTGGAGGCCGGAATCAAACCCACCGTCTTCAGATTGCAAGAAAGCCGCTCCTACCCATCCATTTACAGTGTGTCATTTCCAGTCTATTTCACTTTGGTATAATACTACCAGCTGCTGACTATAGAATATTTAGTAGTGAGGAAATTTTAAATGGACTTACTGCACAGGTGGCATCCTATTACCATGCTGGACTTTACTCGGCTCCTGAGAGCAATCCAGTCCTTCACAAATATTTGTAGAAGCAGTGTGCATGCTTAGGTACTGGATTTTATGCACACATGGCCATGGGAATGATTGGAACCCCTGAATTTAATGATTTCCAATGGGTGACTGAGTACTTTTGGCATTAAAGTGTATTTGTACTGGCAAGTTTTAAAAGATTAAGTAATTAAATAGTTTTTCACATGTAAGGTTTAAGTTACCAGGCGAGGACTGTTTTAAATAGATTTATGTTTTTGAGGCTGATGTTTTTTCCGGATCTATAACCAGGAATTTATAGGATAAGATCTCTAGTGATCAATCCCATCATGTCGTACTCTTTAAAATGAAAAAAAGACAGAGAACATGGACAGACAAATGTGTAAAGATGAAAGAAAAGATGCTACAAGGCTAAGCGTGGCCAGGTCTACAGAACTGTGACAAAGAAGACCAGGACCAATTTTTATCTTTACCTTACAATGCATAGTGAGCAAAATGGCAAGATAGGTAAAAAATAATAATCTCCAAAACTGTCTGAATAAACTGCAGCTCAAATTAATACTTCATCTGTTTATCCACATTTAATACTATAATGTCATGTGAACGTTGGTTTATATTCTTTTAATTAATCAATGAAAACATGTTTATTCAGATTGTAGTAGTCACATCATATTCATAACACACAAAAACATTGACATTGCTTCTTGTCAAAACACACATATTGATTCAATTAAAATATCACTTTAAATCGAAGGGATAGGGATAATTTTGAGTTCAATGCATCAAAAGTAAAGTTGTCCCTATTATTTGTAAGCCAAGATATCATGGGTTGATATGGCCACCCTGGGTCACCACCCAGAATCAGAACATAAGCTAAAATAAATTGCAATTGGTGATAAGTAATCGCAACATGAAAGACATGGTTTGGTCATTTTAAAGAGTATGACATGATGGGATTGATCACTAGAGAACGTATCCTATAAATTCCTGGAACTAAACACAGGAGAAGCAGCATTTAGTTCCTATGCTCCACTTATCTGGAACAAATTTCCAGAAAACTGTAAAAGTGCTGAAAGCCTGAGTTCCTTTAAATCAAGATTAAAAACACATTGGTTTAGGACTGTTTTTGACTGTTCTAATTAAACTGTTTTACTGAAACAGCACTAGAGCAACTTTTTTAGTCCAACTGTTTATTGATGTTTTTTTTTTTTGTTTCTACATTTTATTCCTACCTACTTATATTCTGTTTTATTTTTCCTGTATTTTAATCATGTAAAGCACTTTGCACTGTCTCTGTACTGAATTGTGCTATACAAATAAATTTGCCTTGCCTTGCCTTGCCTTGGTAACGTTTATTAACCTACAAGCTACATGTCAAAGCTGGTGTTGCAATGGTTTAATCAATAAAATGTTATTGGTGGCTCTACCCTAAATGAAAAAGAAACACACACACAATATGAACAAAACCACTCTGATGTATTAATTGCTCTACAGGAGTTAAAGATGTGACAGCTGCCCCACACAGACATCTTTTTGCTTTTTTCTGAGTTCAAATAGCAGAATAAAATCAATCACAATATAAGTGTGACCTTTTTTTTTTAAAAGAACAACCTTTTACTGTTGAACAGTAAGATCTTATTTGACCATTTCACTGTTGTGCTGCTGTTCCCCTTGTGCCCGCCTTTTGTGTTTATGCAGCGACGCTCACAAAAGCCAACGCATGTTATGACAGCTCTTTAGCTGTGAGCACACCAGCACGTTTTTGTCCACCGGGAAAATCGATACCTTGTTTAGAGCTGAAATTGGACAGTCAATGGGCACAATCATCTGTTTCCAATGACAGTAAATGGCAGTTCCTTGAATCAGAATGTCAACTGCTTGGGACCGACCGGCAATCAACACGGCGGATCAATTTTTCCACTTACTTTGCAGTTATAAGCATCAACCCGTATAAACCCATACATTATGTATGGTTAGAGGAGTGAGATGTATCCAGGTATAGCCCAAGGCGCGTATCAGCAATAGCTCAGAGGCATGTTAAGATTGTAGACTTTCTCAGCCAAAAAGTAGAATTTACGGCTCCATAAACATAGGATTAGTAATACTTAGCTTGCTGGGATATCGAACTGTGTGTGTGGGGAAGCTGGTGAAAACAAATTTAAAGTAGCGGTCCTGCCTGGTAAACATACAAGTATGTATAAAATGTTCTGAGTTTGCAGCAGAAATACATAAATTCAGTATCTGGTGGAGGTTGATAGGGTAAAATATTGTTTACAAAATCATATTCAAGGTTGAAGAATTAAATGTTTTACAGCAATAAAATCCGGTGACAAATACTGAAACATTCCTAACAGGAGGGTCTGCAGTTTTCAAACACTCATGTCCTCATTTTTCTCCTGTCTATTTTTGTTCTTTCTCTTGATTAGGTGCAAATTTATTCCTACCCTAAATTTTGTCCTGCTTAAAAAGCAATGTCCAAAAATCACCCAAGGTTTCTCTGTGTCCAATCTGTTTTTCTGTGATAATACCTTTCCAATCACAGTGCCTTCCCTTGGAATTTGGACCAGCACCTTCTGGGCAAACAGTCTTTCCCTCTTTTAACAGTTTATCTGCACAGATTCTGGCTGGGAGTCAGATTTTCAACTGGTTAAGTTACTATGGGCCATTCTTCTTGTCATCCACATGAGTAAGAAATTCCATAAAAGACACATCAATTATTTTTTTACATAACAATAAAGAAAAGACAATGAGCTACTTTAATCATTGTAATCTATTAATGATTTCTCACATGACGATCTATGTTGCGCTATCTAAACAATGCTTTATTATTGCGTCCGAACAGAAAGACATTGGGCAAACATTTTTAATCAACCCTTGTCATGTCTATGAAGTCTTCTAGTTCTTTAAAATGTGCCTCTGTCACAGTTAGACCACATGTATCGGGATCAGGTTGTAAAAATTATTAAGTAAAAGTAAGTTTGGTTTTGCGGCGATACAGAGGTGGCAAAGCGACTTTGAGAGTTCAACTAGAGTCACATTAAACCAAAGACTTCAGACTCGACTTAGACTTGTGCCCCAAAAATTTTAAACTTGACTTGGACTCATGGTCTGACACTTGGATCATATTAACATTAATGAAGAGGGAAACAAAGCTCTGAAATACGATGAGCCGCTGCACATGTTTTATGGAGAAAGGATGCGTTTGATCATTAAAGGACATTGGTGGAGTGCGGGCTGTTAATGGTTTACAACCATTTCTTCATTTTTGCTGTAACATCATAATATTGACTGCATGAATGTCTCTCCAACATAAATGTAACTTACCCGCATCACTCTCTCATCGTTAAGAAAAAAAGTTTGTATTTCAAAGTTACTTATTGCTATATCAGCTTATACGCTGATGGTTCATAGCAGGGGTGCACAGGCACCTCTGGGCAGATGTTCTATGGCAGCTCTGGGCAGGATAGCTAACAGGTCCAATGAGCTTGGCAAGGATTGTGGAAGTGAAAACGGTCCGGATTAAAGTCCAGAAAAACTGGAAGTCAAATGAGGCAACCGATAAGGACAAGGCGAGAAAAGGGAAATCTAAAAAACAAGAACTGGGTTGGTGAATTGGCAAACTGGCAAAGAAGAATGCTGGAAATCTACTCACGAAAGGTTTTCAGTAATCAGGCACTGGCTGAGGCCAAATCATGAAGAAAATTGAGCAAAAAAGCTTTTCACATGTATTTAAAACATTATTTCCCGATGTTAAAGGGGAAATATCGTGCTTTTTTTCTACATTCAGTTGTGGTCTATACAAAGTACAACTGTAATGCTTTGGTCTGATTTCCTAGTGAATTTACCTCCACCCTCCCCTTTTTATTTAATCCCTGTTCTGGGGTGCATCTGAGAGCAACTAATTTTGGTGTGGTTTCCTTAAATCTAAAGGAGGCACTTCACAGCACACCTCGCCCTTTTTACCTTTCCTTAACATCAGAACGTACTCCTGGATCCGTGCTTCTGCGCTCTCTTTTGGTGTGTATGCTATGTCTTCTTAAACCCTCAGTCAGTATTGGTAGATTGCCATTCACTCTGCTGGTGGTTTCTTCCTGTTGAAAAGGAGTTTTCCTTTCCACTGTTGTTACACCAGTTGCTACTGTCGGTGGTTAGATGCTGCAGTGGCACCATTTGTATGGCAGCCCTGCTTTTGTCAGTCTTCCCCAGGGCAGATGTACTGCCAGTGTGTGAATACATAAGTGAATGGGTGAATAACAGAATGTAGCATAATGCGCGTTGGGAGGCCTCAGGACTCGATAAAAGCGCTATACGAGTACAGGCCATTTACCATTTCACACATGCTCGAAATGAGGTATTGCTGCAAAGTCAACAACACAATGAAAGTGACTGTCCTCTGTTCATCCAGGAGTGAATGCTGCAAGTAATTGATTCATTGCAATCTGCTGGGCTTCCTTAGACAGAAAACTTTTAATCAATGCGAATTATGAAGTGAATTTGAGTGCATTGTTTGATAATATAGGATCAGTTTCTGAATGTAAGGGATTAATCTATAATCCGTATATGATTTGATTGCATTGACTTTTTTGCTTCTGAAAAATGCTTTGAGATCACATGGTACGTGAATTGGTGATATGTATGTGTGTGTGTATATATATATATATATATATATATATATATAACTCCAATGCTGTAAATATGGTTTATCACTGTAATTTTAGGGTTGAATTATTTTTCCAAAAGGCAAAAGAGCTGAGACTTATCAAGGTCATACTTGATAATAAACTGTGATTTTTGCCAACAATAGACATAGCAAACGAACAGTAAAATATGACATACAATGTTGACAAGTGGAACTTTGTGTTTATAATATAAGCGTCTCAGGTCTCTAAACTTTGTGAATAAAATAATTTCCTGGCTTATGTTTTGATACAAAACAAAACACAGACAAAACATCATCCTACCACCCCCGTGCTTCTCTGTCACAACGGTTTTCCTCCTAATGTAACATTGGTCATTATGACCTAACAATTATTCAATCTCTGGTTTATTGGACTACAAAAAATCTCTCCAGAAATTAGGTTGTGTATTTGCAAACAGTATTTTTGCTTTTTTTTTATTTTGCTTCTGGAGTAAGAGCCTCTTCAAAGCTCAATGGTCTTTCAGTTCAATTCAATTCAGTACAGTTGAAAAATAGTTTATTAATCCCAAAGATAAATTATTAGTTTCCCACATTGGCTGCTTTGACCTGTCATGAACAGAATCAGAGGACCCAGAATTCAGCCAGATGAGTAGGTGACGTTTAAAGGAACTTTATTGAAATGAAAGGCTATGGGTTGGAACCGGAACGACAGGCAGACAGAATAACGATGAAAAGAGTAATCAGAGTCCGTAACCCAGAAAAACAGTCCAAAAGGGGCAAAGCAAGCTCAGAAAATTAGGAGACAGAAACGGATCGGATCACAGGCAGGCTGGCAAACAGAAACCACTAGATAAGACTCACCGGTGGTTTGTAATGATCTGGCAGAGAAGAGTAGGCTGAGGTGTGTATAAGTAGGTGAATGAACAGGTGATCAGAGTTGAAAACGAATTAACTGCAACAGGTGGAACTGATCCAGGTGACGGGCGGTGACTGGAAGTGGACTGAACTGATTGGTTAGTGACTGGTGACAGAGGAGTGACAAGCTACATGAAGAAGTCCAAAACTAAGACTTAACAAAACACAAACTATGATATCACCAACTTTACACAGCATCGTCACATGGTCTTTAGCTTTTTTCTGGGGTTGATAAACACAGTTTGTTCACAAAAATGTACATCTTAGAAATTTCTCAAATAGAAATCATGTTGTCATCACAACTCATATAAAAAATGAAAGGTTTATCTCATTCAGTCTCGGACAGTGAGGAAACAGATTTTGTTGTTATGCAGTGTATAGGAATATTACGTTTCTCCTTTATCTGCTGTTGTTTAGCTGTGCAGCTATTATGGACATTAAGTTTAAACTTCCAGAGTTATATCGGCCAAAATATGGCCCACATCAACACACCACCATGGAGCCCAAATCAGTGGATGGATCGGTGGCGTCAGTCCAGTTTCGCGTCCAAGAATGATGTCAGATTGAATTGGATCAGTCCCATATGCTGTTTATAGACTAATCCACTGAAGTTGAGATATTCACTTGTTAAAACCTCTCAACCAAACCCCAATTTAAAAATACCCAAAGAAACAATTTTAGAATAAAAATCAAGATTCTGACATCAGAATGGATGATCGGGAATTATGTATCTGTTATTCTTACAGGGTTTAAGTTAAGCCATCTACAGAAGGAAGTTACCTTTAAATGGACGTTTCTTGGTAAAAGCTGTAGAAAGCATCAATGGTGGCTGAAAACCCAGCTTTGCTGTCCACAACACATTTAAAGCCTCTTTTTGCTGAGGTAACAACTTCAGCAACAAGAAAAAAATAATAATCCTTGCACAATGTTTCCATTTGAAGAGATAAAATTATTTTTGTGCCTTTTTCGTGATTTACTTTGGGACCTATAACAAACAACAACAAAAAAATAAATAAATAAATAAAAGTCAAACCTTGTTGTCCTTGGGGGTCATATTTCATTATTCTTCCATCAGCTTTTACGGCGTCCCTTTGCTGTTTCTCTTGTTAGTCTTTGAACAAAAAAGACCCTTCGAGCCATAAACGTGTGTGTGTGTGTGTGTGTGTGTGTGTGTGTGTGTGTGTGTGTGTGTGTGTGTGTGTGTGTGTGTGTGTGTGTGTGTGTGTGTGTGTGTGTGTGTGTGTGTGTGTGTGTGTGTGTGTGTGTCATTGGGGAGAAGATAACTGTAGTCCAGGTGAGTAGAGGTCACTGCATCCTGGCTGGGGGTGGAGCTGGCCGTGTGGAGGAGGTGTCATGGAGGCATGGCCGTTAAATGCTGGAGTGGGAAGCGGAGGGGGGTGGATGGCGGGGATGCAGGGCCACGTCACCTCGGGCTTCTCCTGACCGGCTCTGATTGATGGGGAAGAGCTGATGAGCCAAGCTCCCAATGTCACTCTCCAATTAAATAACTCTCACCGCCGAACTGCTTCAGACCCCTCCTCCTATGCCGTGATAAACCTCCCCCTTCTCCTCCCTTTCACCTTTTTCTCTATTATCACTCTCTTCCCCCTCCCCTCATTTCACTCTCCATTGCTCCTTGTAAAGACATGTGACAATCTCAGAACGATCCACCCTTAAATCTTGCCGTTTTTTTTTTTTCTCTCAGTCTGCCACTTGTACACCACAATCCAGGGTGCAGTTGTTCATTCTCGGCTGCCGGTTCTTGAATTCCAGCTTTGCCGGCTGTTCTTCCAGGTATGACAGACAGAGGCTGCTCTTTCTATTAGTTTGGGTCAGTGCTCCCTTCCCAAATGAAAAGGAGCTGCACTGCTGTAATGCGACGGTTTCCAAAAGAAGGAAAAGAAGAAGGTAATCCATCCGTGACTAATGACTCTAATATCGAAACCTAATGTGGAAACAGGTGTTTAAACTTACACAAAACTATGCAAACCATATGCTCTGAAGCAAACTCCAAAGAGCCAGTTGAAAGAGGCTGCAAACATTTTTATTTGAGTATGTGTTGATATATAGAGAGTTTGCTGCACATTGCCACTAATTAGGCATTTGACTAATATTGGTTTGTTCTCAGTGGGCTGTGAGCACAGAGGTTTGCTGTAGTTTTTAGAGGCCAAGCTTATTCTGCATTCTTCTGTCACCCCAGGAGCTCACTTTGCAGCTAATTGGGCAAAAAATATATATATCTCGGGGAGCACAAATGCATATCTTCAAGATAACATTTGGGGGATATCAGTGGGAGTTAAGATGGAGAGAACAATAAATAACGACAGGTTATGTCAACAGGTTTTATTGATCATAGATGTTCCACGCCTGGCAAACATATTTGCACAAACCTTTCACATTTTTTTTTTTTTTGCATTACGACCACAAATTTGAGTGTATTTTTTACAATGGAGAAAAACCCTCAGCCCTCTTTAATCAATTAAAAATAAATCAATAAAATCAAGCATCCATTGCAAACAATACTTTAGAAGTGACACAGTTAGAGTCCACTTGTGTGTGCTCTCCATCTAGTCCCACAGGGTGTTGGCACACTCATCCTTTGGGAATTGTTTTCCATCAGCACCAAGAGAGAAACTGAACAAACAGATGGATAGGGCTGAATGCAAATGCACACAATCCTTTTTATATGAAGAAAAAAAAAATCAAAAAGTGTGTCTGGATGTGGTTTAAGGGTTATCAGATAAAAGAGGACAGAGTGCAACTTTACACTTACAGCTTTTTTTTATGTTACATTTCTTACTTTGCTGCTGTTTTCATTGCCACCTTGTTTTGAACAGTCATATAGCATCCCAAAGAAGTAACACTGAATTATGTGGTCCTAATTCGACACAATGTGAGAAATTATTTTTTGGAGTTACTGTAGCAAAACAAAGAGATAGATGTTAGCTGCAGTCCTGTGGAAACTAACCCTGAACCGACCCTCTCCATGGCGAAGCACAGTGGTGGCTGCGTCATGATATGGGAACACTTTCCTTCAGGAGAGACAGCAAAGCTGCTCAGAGTTGTCGGGGAGATGACTTCTCTAAATGCAGGGAATCTGGGAAGGAGGTTCAATGGCCCTGAACACACAGCCAGAGCCACAAAAGAATAGTTTGCATCACAGTATATTAGTGCTTTAAAATGGCCCAGTCAAAGCCCAGACCGTATGTGGATCAAGAGTCTGTGGCAACATTACTGTTCAAAGATTCTCTCCATTCAATCTGACTGAGAATGGGCAAATGAAATTCAGTCTCTGGATATGTAAAGCTGATAAGCGCACACCCAAAATGACTAAAATAGTAAATACATGCCCCCGTTTTCCATTGTAAGTTGTAGAATATTACATAAAGCTGCAATATTTTTCCCTCAGATTTGCACAAAAGAGCTTCAGATAAATCCCAATAAAATATGTAGTTTGAGGTTTTATAGTTGTAGTGCAAAAAAAAAAAAAAACAACAACATAAAATCATGCAAGAAGTCCGGATCCATTGGGAAAGTATCATGTTTTGTGCAAAGACCTCTGATCACAGCATGCCCACATCGATATACCATGGGGGCAACGTCATGCTGTCGAAATCTCAATTATTATTATTTTTCAGCAGCAATGAAGTGGAATGGAATAAAATGGGGATAAACATGTAAAAATTAAAACAACATTTGAAGGACACTGCTTTAAGGCACCATTGTCACTGTTAGAGGTAGTGTTCCCTTCAAGCAGTCATAAGAAATATAGGTAAAATGTGTTGGCAGCATCATGATGGGAGCTATCGCGTGAAATGCTGTGCGATGCAGAATCTCATTAAAAGAAAACGAAGTTTGTGGTTGTTAAAAGACACAAGAAGAAAAAAGTTTGAGAAATGCGCTCTTTTTTGCATGCTACTAACGGGATTTAATTAACTCTCAAGACAGCGGGAGGTGAATGTACGATTCCTCTCATTGGTTAAAAATGTCAAGGAATTTATATTGATTCCCCCCCCCTTCTACTTCGTCGTTCTCACCACTACCAGGGCATTCATTTAGCAGCACACATGCCATCTGCTGCCAAGGACTTGGCAGCTATAATTTTTTGGTTCTCCGTTGCTCCTTGCCAGGAGCGCCGCGTGTGTCTTCTGGCTTTACCACCTTGCCAACTTATTTTTGGTTTACAAAAAAAAAAAAATTAAAAAATAAAGCAAAAGAAAAAAAAATCCATCCTCTCCAGTGAGGAGAGGATTTAGCTCGGATGAGAGCGTTATTCCCCGTCTCCACTGCGCTGCTGCTGCTGTCGCCGCTGCGCGTCCCTTGTCGCCTGTACAGTTCAAGAAGGATGTAGAGACTAAACCCCGAACCCTGCAGCTGGGGTTCCCTGCACACCACAGAGGCGGCACTGCGCAGGATGGAGAGAGAGGGAGAGAGATAAAGAGAGAGAGAGGGGGAGAGAGAGAGAGAGAGATACAGAGGGGAGGATGGAAGGAGGGAGGGAGGAGGAGAAGGTGAGTCTGACGGAGTCAGGGAAGAGTCAGAAGCGCCATATCCCTGCTGTGGCTCAGCGTTTACGCGCGATCCGACTACACGTTCCCCAGCCTCTCCGGGACTAATTCCACCATGATAACTTCGAAACTCCCAATTGTCACATAACCTGGCTTTCTTTATGGGCTCCAAAGAGAGGAAATGCGCAACTTTTACCAGGGGACTCCATCCACACGAAGTTCTTTTGGTAAGTAAATGTTAATAATTTTTTTTTTTAAAAGAGCATGCCATCTTTTTAGAGTCATCTCCACTCTGTTGCTCTCTCAATTCATGTCTTTGTTTAGATTATCCGTGCATTTTTTTTCACCCCATCGCTTTATCCTGTCATTAGTATTCCACGGACACGGGTTTCCTGCGGCGGGCGCGCACAGGGATGTTTACTGTCGGCGCTTCCCTGCTGCCTGGCTCCCCATCATGCGCTTATTTACCACCTCCCGGTGTTCTTAATTTTCTCCGCTGATCTATCCCCCCCCCCCCCTCCGAACTTCTGCCCGGTTTTAATCGGTTAATGATTCGTGCATGTTGCAGTTCATATTTATCGGGGGTAAACCGTGGCTGGCTGGTCGGATCCGGGCGCGCTGCGAACTTTTTCCTGCACGTTGCAGCTGTGTTGACAGCTAATGCGCCATGATTGATGCTTAACAGGGGGGGTCAAAGCAGCCAGGTCACAGAAAATGTAGCTTTGAATAACTTTTGCATTGTTGATGCAGATAGCATGCAGTTTGAGCCGGTGTGTATCTTTTTGGATGGAGTTACAAGCTTTCACGATTTTCGGAGTCCTTATAATCAGCCTTTTAAACAAAACACATTAATCTGTGTTTTTTTCTTTTTGTGTGCAGGTGCCAGTGGCCTCCATTCACAATGCATTGCTTGAATAAACTAGCATTGCAAATTAATTTCTATTTAATAGAAACTCCACTCAAAATGTCCTGCTTTATTGTTTTGCAGAAAGTGAAGATCGTTGTTCATTTTCTGTAAATCTGACATTTTGGATAGAAGGTTGAGGGTGAGTTTTACTTTCTGACGACTTTTTAAGGACTTTGTACATAAACCAACTGATCAGAATCATAATGCTGTTGCAGATCTTTTACAGTCCCTGGCTCAGATAATCAATGCCCTACCTTGCAGCAAATTATGTTTTGCCTAAATTGGCTCTATGAGAACCAATTTCCTTTTGAAAAAAAAAAAAATATTAAGAAATGATGAATATTTATGCATATTTGTAATGTATTGTGAGGACTAAATTAAAAACATTGGATTTATTAAAGAGAAAGGGAATACATTGATGTATGGCAATCTTTAAACAAAAGCGTATTTTTATGTCCAAGAGACAGGAGTGGAGCAATTAAGGGACCCGCTAAGGTTCGATGAGTTCAGGAATACACATTTCTTAAAATATCAGACGATATGACTCCTCGCAGACATATTGAGCTCATTTGCACAGCTGGCTGTGATCTTCTGGTCTCAGCTTCTAGACAATGTATTTAGGTTTCACATTCATTATTCTCAACTCAGTTTATGCGTGTTGTTTTATGTTATTTTTGTTTTCCAGTTGTTGCATTCATTTAATGTTGAAAGGCACTGTTACAAGCTCTTTTCCCTGCTGAGATTAATGAGACGTCTAATCTAATATGTTCTTAAAATTAAATTAAATATTCATTAAACTAATAAGGGAACTTTAACAGAATTTCACCCCCCTTTTTAAGAAAAAAACTGATGCTATTAGCAGTTCAGACAGCTTGTAGTTTCATATTCAGCGCCATTCTCTAACCTTTCAGGGATAATTAGATTTTCTTTTTACAGAATCATCATTAGTTCCTAAATAAGCTGACAATGGAAACAAAAAACTATTTTGATACATTATAACATTGCTTGAACATGTGATGTGTGAATATGCACACCTAAAAACTTAATTTCACAAATTCTAACAAGAATAAAAACTTCTGCTGGATCACATGCCCCAATAATTTTGCTCACTTCTGCTCAGATCTGTCTTGTATACGTTTCTTTTACATTAATTAAAGACAGAACAAAACAATCTTCAATGACAAATAGTTATTTATTAAATAAATTCAGTGTTAAATCCCACAGCTTTTTCGTTTTCAAATCATTTATTGATTTCATTTGGATTTATTTTTTGCAAGTAACTTTTTAAACCACCATTTCACTTTGTCCCCACCTCTGTATATATGACAGTAGCATAATACATTTCAAATAAAAATCATGTTTAGGCTTTAGGTTTTTGGTGTGAGACCTCCACCTCAGCCAGTGCCCCAGCCCACACCACCCAAACCCCGCCCCCTTTGAAAACTGCACTGAGGCAAACCCAGTTTTCAAAAATGCAATACATCCAAGATCAGATATGTAATGTATGAGCAATGAATTTCTTATTGTATGCCCCAGACGACACGAAAACCCATCAAAGGCTACATAAAGCACACTTTATCACCTCATTTTAATGCAGGTATGAACCCATATGCACTTGTTGGTTGTTGGTATGTCAGAATCCAAGCTATTGGTTGATAAAATCTAAACTTCAAGTTTTATTTACAGCTGATGCAAAAAAAAAAAAAAAAAAAGACAGTTTCCGAGCCATTTATCATTAAAAACTGTTTTTTTCACTATTTAATGATGAAATCCGAAAGATGATTCTGGAAATAGAGATGTTTCTTCACACAAAACTGTCAGAGGCAACTTCCAAACTGCTACATTTTTCCCCCCAAATATCTCTAAATGCATATTTTTCCTTAAAAGCAAACTAGCTTCTACGTTTAATAAAACCTCTCAGCATCACATCTATCTGCATGTAATTTTTTTTATTTATTTCTTCAGCGGCAAAGTTCAATCAGCTGCATATCTACAGAAAGTTGTATTCAGGCAAATCAATGAAGGACTGGTAGGAACCAGGGAGAGGATCCTTTCAGCCAGAGGGCTCAGGTTCAAGCTTCTGGCTCAGCGGGAGTCTGCGCTCTACCTTTCCTCGGTGTGTGTGTTGTAAATAACCTGAAGGATAACACGGAAGCTCCTGCAGACAGTAAAAATCAATGAATCTTCTTATTACGGTATCTGGCAGCTATTCGTTTTATTCCAACAACAAAGAAGGAAAAAAACTAACAAACGACAACCTTGCTGATGTGCACGCTGGTTACCCCGACAAAGATGAGGGATCTTAATTTAGGAGCCATCCTAAAACATAATTAACCCAAAGTTTGCACTGCTTGTCGTGGAGTTTTTTTGCCGCACCTTCACAGTGATGGATGAGCGGACAGATCGGAGCGAGTGTGCGATTGGTAAAGTGAGAGCTGCGATGCTGGTAATCCTGTTGTGAGCCTGGCAAATGGGATTAGAGCAAGAGAAACAGAGCCAGCGGAAGACCGGGAGACATTTTGAATTCACAGCTTTGTTACACATTTTCACTTAATTTAGCGCCGTCGCTTTGACACCGGCCAACGATGAGTATCCATAGGCGATCCAACAGTGGTTGGCGGTGCCAGCCAGACTCACCTGGCACCCGATCGCTGATGCTTTCTTGTGATGTTTGAGTATATCTAAATTCAGCTCAAATGCTTCAGCTATTTCACATGAGCCACCATCCCCCGGGGTTGGCAGCATCATGCTTCGGGGTTGTTTTTTTATTTTACCATTTTGGAATCGCGAAAGTTATTTCCAGAATCTTAACTTAGTTTGACATAAAAACATTCCAAATATTCTAATGCAGCCACCTTTCCTTGGTTTAGAGAGGGAAAACGTGTCTTATTGAAATAAGATTTATAAGTTAGTTGACATTCAAAAGTGAAATGAATCAGTTGCATTTTCTAGTGTTAAAGGCTTTTGGCTCCATGGTTGGACTTTTTAATTTCTCTTGTCAAGGCTTCGTGTGTTGCAGGCAGATTATAAGTGCAGCCATGCTTCAACACTGTGAAAGGTGAAACATGCTGGTGGCAGCATCATGCTGGAGAGACGCTACTCTTCACCAGGGCCAGGGAACGTAGCAAGCGGTGGAGATTTGTGGTGATGTTTGAATACTGTATTTTTTACAAATTCTGTAATCTTTGCCAAAGTTTAGGGACTTTTGGCAGGTGAGGAAGGAAACCATTGCAAATGCTTTAGCACAAGCAGGTTAAACTTCCTATTTCAAAGAAAGGCTAATTTTCCCTTTAAAGGAAAATTTGAAAGCAATGTCTACTTTTAAAGGGGAATTAATACGTGTGTGCGTTCAAAAGAGTTTGGCTCCACAAACTCCTCTACTGTGGGAATAAGATAAATATCATACTTCAAAACATGCTCTCTACGCACAACACAAGTGAGCTTGAGCTGTTTTGCACTATATTTGTGCCCCCCTCCCACCATGGTAGTAGCGCCATGCTATTTTTTTTTTTTTGTTTTTGTTTTTTTTTAGCATGGTGAAGGACGTTAGCCAGAGTTGGTGAAACTTTGTCATGATGTCAGAATACTTTTTCCTTGGCTGTCTTGAAATGTAGTAACATTTAAAGGGTTTGGCAGCATCACAATGCAAAGACCTTCGTGCAGACATCTCCTTTGTTCACCAGAAGGCAACTTTTTTAAAAGTTGATTTTTAAGGTATTTTCCTTTTGAAAAGTAAAACTTTAGAATGTCCCTGCATTCAATTCCGTTTCAGTTTAATTATGTAGCGACAATTCCCAACTCACGTCAATCACAAACAAGTCAATCCAGTCGAATCGTACATACAGATTCCAAGTCAAGAATATATTTTCTAATGCTTTTTTGCTGCACCATTATACTGTTTAAGAAAATGCAAGGTGGTTAAAGCAACACCATTATCAAACAGAAGGCATTAGGTAACTTTAAAAGCACATTTCCTTTTCAAAAGTTCAATAAAAAACTTCAGAGTGCTATCGGTAGAGGCTTTTGGCTCCACAGTCACACTTTTTATTTGGAGAAATTAAGCCCTCTTCCTATCAACACCCCTCATTCTTGCACAAAACTCGGCAGAAACTTATCATCTGTGGTGATAAAATTAGATATGATGCTTTTACTTTGCTTTCCTAATCAGGGTCTGATCTGTTTTCATACTAAAGCGAAGAAATCCTAGGACTGCATGAAGATCTAGTCGTCACGTCCCCGTTCGTGTTTGCCAGTCATACATTTTCATTTAGATTTGATGCTTTATTTCTCTAAAATGATAAACAACTGCATCGAGAAGAGAAAAAAAAAATAAAACATTGATTTCCTCAGTGCGTGACATGCCTAATAAATTAAAATCAACTCGATGGTAAATCAGAAGAAACTCATTAAATAAAAAGCCAATATCTGCTTTAGTGAGCCCACTTCTTGTATACCACAGCTGCATTATCTCCAATCTGTATGAGGCTCCCATCTCCTCTCCCTGGCGTTGGTGCTTTAGCGAAATGACATGCATTAAGTCGGCTCGAGTCGACCCCGGCGAACAACACCAGCGCTGCGGCCGGCCTTCGCAAGTCGTGTTGCCCTGCAGCCACATCTGCTCCACTTTTCACCTCTGCCACTAAATCGCAATAAAGAGTGTGTTAATGTGTCCATATTTTTCGACTTCTTCAGTCGATTGGGATGAGTTCATGCCTTTTTTTTTCAGCTGGCAGGCTCAAAACACACAGAGATTTGAAATAAATATGTAACTGCCAAGGATCTCTCTCGCAAACATCTAGTTGTCTGTGCAGAGGTGACAGTCTGTGCAGCTGTGATTTATCTCTGTATTAATTATTAGCGTTGCCTAATGACTTTCCTGTGGTGAAGTACAACAAATCACTTCCACAGGATGTGTGTGGTGTGCTGTTTTTTTTTTCTTCCTATCATGCTTGAGGGGAATGGAGAGGAAGTAAAATGAGAAGTGGAGGGATCTGTGTGGGAAGAAGGAGGTCACTGTATGCCAAAGCAATTACCTTTCTCACCCAGGGCTGTGCCAATACTCTGCATAGAGGAGAGACAAAGAGAGGTCAGAGAGGAAACAAACATATGCACGTGCGGTCAAATGCAGGTGAAAACATTTTCCCGAACTTCAGAATTCACTCTTGGTTTCATGACACTTTGGAACAAAGTGAGAAAACATTCACACTCCCTGAACTTTTTCACATTTTGTCTCATAAGTACTTCAATTATTATTTTTCTCTTCTATTTTTACTTGACCGGTCAACACACAGTGGTGGGAGTGTGAAATGGATGGAAAAGGGTACATGGTTTTCAAACCTTTGTATTGATAAAAACCTAAAATGTGTGTTGTGCATTTGTGTTCTACCTTGTTTAATATGA
Organism: Fundulus heteroclitus; assembly: GCF_011125445.2. Lineage (NCBI taxonomy): Eukaryota > Metazoa > Chordata > Actinopteri > Cyprinodontiformes > Fundulidae > Fundulus > Fundulus heteroclitus. The sequence goes on from NC_046381.1 coordinate 6,936,329, forward strand.
TACCTATAAATAATAGGCTCCTAAATAGAGATGCACCGATCAGATACCCGGATCAGATATCGGCTCCAATATTGACAAATTAGCTGGTTCGGATATCGGATGAATGTCGCAGATCTTGCATTCCGATCCAGTCACTTCTTTCTTCTTTTCATTAATATCATACACAGTAATGTTTTCAACGCTGGTTACGTCCTCACGCAGAGCACGCACAGCAGCTAGCGATGAGCAAACACAGAGCAACATGGAGCCAGCGCCAGACTGAGCTATGTCTGCTATTTGGAAAAATTTAAACTTACACAACAAGTCCGACTACAGCATGCAATATCTGCAACCTGAAAATTACGAGGGGTGGTGATAAAGTTGGTAAATTCAACACCACAAACTTAATTAAGCGCCTCCAAAAGAACCATGCTAAAGAGCCCACATACCTTTTTTTAGCGCTGTTTATGTCAAACCTGATGCCTAGCCTCATGGCAAGTCTGCGGTTCATTCATTTAACAGTAGTATTGGATCGGTATTGGGTATTGGCTGATACACTCAGAAAAAAAATAAATTCAATTAAATTTTGTTTATATAGCGCCAATTCATGAAACATGTCATGTCAAGGCACTTTCCAAAGTCAAATTCAATCATATTATACAGATTGGTCAAAAAATGTCCTATATAAGGGAACCCAGTTGATTGCATCAAAGTCCCGACAAGCAGCATTCACTCCTGGAGAAGCGTAGAGCTACAGGGAGAGTCGTCAGCATTGTTGATGGCTTTGCAGCAATCCCTCACACTGAGCAAGCATGAAGCGACAGTGGAAAGAAAACCTCCCCATTAGCAGGAAGGAAAAACCTCCAGCAGAACCAGGCTCAGTATGAACGGTCTTCTGCCTCGACCGACTGGGGGTTACAGAAGACAGAGCAGAGACACAACAAAATCACAGAAGCACACATTGATCCATTAATCTGTTCTACATTAGATGGTAATAGCGGGTGATCTGTCTTCCCTGGATGATGTCACAGCTAACAGAACGCCAGACCAGGTGTACCTACTATGAAGGAAAAAAAAACAGAGAGAACAAAAAGTTAAAAGCTGAGATGACGACAAGCAATGCAAACTGGAGAACAGTAGAACTCAGCAGAGTGAGAAAATAGACCCTGATGTCCTCCAGTAGCCTAAGCCTATAGCAGCATAACTACAGAGATATCTCAGGGTAACCTAAGCCACTCTAACTATAAGCTTAGTCAAAAAGGAAAGTTTTAAGCCTAGTCTTAAAAGTAGACAGAGTGTCTGCCTCACGGACCAAAACTGGGAGTTGGTTCCACAGGAGAGGAGCCTGATAGCTAAAGGATCTGCCTCCCATTCTACTTTTAGAGACTCTAGGAACCACCAGCAGACCTGCAGTCTGAGAGCGAAGTGCTTTGTTAGGAACATACGGTGTAATCAGAGCTCTGATATATGATGGAGCTTGATTATTAAAGGCTTTATTTGTGAGAAGAAGAATTTTAAATTCTATTCTTGATTGAGGAAGCCAATTAAGGGAAGCTAAAATTGGAGAAATATGATCCCTATTGTTGATTTTCATTTTGGATCAACTGAAGACTTTGAACTGCATTTTGTGGACTTCCTGATAGTAAAAAAATTACAATGGCCCAGCCTTGAAGTAACAAATGCAAAAAACTGGATCAGTGCATCTCTACTCTTAAAGGAGCTATAAGTAATGTTGACTTCTTGTGGCTGAAATCGGTACTACAGCTTGCCAATCACAACAATCTAATATGCCGTTTTTAAGCAATGTGTTGCTGTTGTGAATTTTTACTAACACAGGATAGGTCTTATATATTATATTAGCAGGCTGATGCTCTTTTTCCAAGATAAAATACCAAATGCTGTGTTCTGTTTTGGAAACCCTGGGAAATCTCATACAATTGGCTCAGGAACCAGGAAGTAAACACGGGTTACATTCTGAACCGAAGTAGTTCTCGACCGTACCTCTAGGTTTGAAAGGAGAAAAACTTGACTAAGACATTGTTGAGGGAGAGGACCAATTGTTCAAAGGGAACGTTGCTTCCATCCTGAGTGACAAATGAGAATGATTCAGGTTGACTTTACAGTAAATATCTTACATATAGCTCCTTTAAACCAATTTACTCTATCAAGAAAGATAATTAGTAAACCTCCTCAAGGCTTAAGTGGAAGAAAGCTGGACTTCTCTTGACATGTCATGGATGACTCAGAATCTCCACCAGCATCGTTATTAAAAAGAGTCCATCCCTGTGCATTGTTTTTCTAGTATGAATCACACTGTTCTAGTATGAAGGATTAGGTTATAAAACAGTGCCCCAAGCATTTAACGTCTCACTAAGGACCGTCCAGTCCACCGTCCAAATGCTGAAGGAGTGTGGGACAAGTCCAAACCTATTCAAAGGTATGGCATTCTGTCTAAACTGCAGTGTTTAGAGAATCAGCCAAGAGGTTCATGATACCTTTGCAGGAAATACACAGATTCACTGCTCAGGTGGGAGAATCTGTTTTACAGGTTGTTAATCTGCCCTTTATGAAAGTGTGAAAGATGAGAGCCAATGGAAATATTATTTGCAGTTTGTCACAAGCCATGTAGGACAGTGGCACAGGAAGTGGACCAGTACCATTTCTCGGCCCACCAATTTGGGCCCACTGTACACTTCCAGAAATTGTATTAAAAAGCGGTACAGGTACTTTGCTCTTTGCTGGTTGTAATGTCTCTATGTTCTAGTTTTCTTTTTATCCTATTTTATTGTATTGGTCGGTTTTGTGGCTGTCTTCTGATTTAGCTTTTTTTGTTTTTACCACTTTGGTCAACATTGTGTTGCTGTTAAATGTGCTGTATAAATAAAATTGGCATTAATGTCAGACAAGTTGTTAAAAAGTACATAATTTGAAAAATTTACTTTTTTAATCAGTTTTATTTAAAAAACAGGTTCTCTTAACAACCATCCATCCATCCATCCTCTTCCGCTTATCCGGGGTCGGGTCGCGGGGGTAGCAGCTTCAGTAGGGAGGCCCAGACGTCCCTCTCCCCGGCCACTTGGGCCAGCTCCTCTGGGGGAATCCCAAGGCGTTCCCAGGCCAGCCGGGAGACATAGTCCCTCCAGCGTGTCCTGGGTCTTCCTCTGGGTCTCCTCCCGGTGGGACGTGCCCGGAACACCTCACCAGGGAGGCGTCCAGGAGGCATCCTGACCAGATGCCCGAGCCACCTCAACTGGCTCCTCTCGACGTGGAGGAGCAGCGGCTCTACTCTGAGTCCTCCCCGGATGACTGAGCTCCTCACCCTATCTCTAAGGGAGAGCCCAGACACACTACGGAGAAAACTCATTTCAGCCGCTTGTAAACAGGATCTCGTTCTTTCGGTCACGACCCAAAGCTCATGACCATAGATGAGGGTAGAAACGTAAATCGAGAGCTTCGCCTTTTGGCTCAGCTCTCTCTTCATCACAACGGATCGGTACAGTGCCCGCTTCACAGCAGACGCCGCACCAATCCGCCTGTCGATCTCCCGCTACATCTTCCCCACATTCTTGAACCTCTTAATAACATCTGTTTTACCCCCGATCTTGGCAAATTATGAACTTAACGAAGAGAAGTTCAGAAGGAGACTGCTGATGTAGGGGACACAAAACTACATGTAGGCTATTTGGTCGAATGCTAACTGGTGGACGTTGCAAAAGATTTGAGGCAGTCTGACACAACAACCCTAAACATACAGCCAGGTGTACATCATAGTATGTATCCATGTATTAAAACTGATGCTCATCTCCATCCAGTTTGACTGAGTAAAGTTATTTGAAAGAAAAATAGATGGACATTTCAGCCCCTTAGAGTAACGCCTTTAAGAAATACGTGTTCTATTTTGAAGTTGTGCACTGCTTTGTGTCGGTTCCTTGCACATTAGCCCATTAGAATATAAAGCAGTTTGGGGTTACAGCATGTATGTACATGTGACTAAATAAATACGGTTGAGAGGCACTGTGTTCATTGTTGAAGTTACTGTTATGCCTCAAACAGACTGATAACAGCAGCCGTCATATGAAGTTGCCAGGATGCATTGTGACATGAAGAACATTATCTGTCAGAGCCTGACGCTGTCCTCAGCTCTGACAAGTCGTCATGTTCTGGCGTCACTGGGTAGGGAGGTTGGGGGATCTGTCACAGCATGTCGATAGTAGCGAGGCAGACCCGTACCCCCCCCTCTTCCCCCAACCCCCCCCCCCCCCCTCTTCATCCCCTCTCTTCTGCTCAGGCCAGGGCAACATGCTTTTTCCCACTTGGAGTAGAGGTCAGGATCGCCCGGGCCTTCATGCACGCTGCTGACAGCTCAGATTTATTTTTAATCGCAGTGATGAGAATGTGCACCGCTATGATCATGTGGCTTGTTAGAGTCGAGAGGCGAGTCCCATCCACTGTCTCCGTCATCTTATAGAAAGAAAATATGACAAAATAATGACCTTGGTGAGAGGAGGCTTGGATAATTATGAGGCAGCTGAACGGCCTTAGATTGTTATGCTGTTGTTGTCTCGCTCGGTGTGAAACCTCTTTGCTGGCATTCGTCGAAAAGCGCCGTCATTTTTTCCTCCATCTTACCCTTATTAACACTTTGACCTCACTTGATTCTCTTTGTTGCATTTGAAGGTGAGAGTGTGTATGTTGCATTTACTACCTGTCCTCGCTATTCATTTTTTTAAAACCAATTTCTTTAGGATTACTGGAAAAATGCCATTATCATTGCATCTGCAGGCCCATTACTCCCTATCAGAAGTGACTGCGGTCATTGAGGCAATTCTGCTGACACTCCTCTCTCTCTTCTCTCCTCTGTCTTTGTCTTCCTCTTTCTCCTCTTTTTTGTTCTGATAGGTGCCAATTACAAAGAGTCAGAGTCCAAGCCTCCCCATCTAGTCACCGGTGACACTCTCGTCCAGCTCTCTGGCTCCAAAGCGGGAGGAATTATCCAAGCTTCCCTCTCCGATAAGGGACAACAGAGGAGCTGTGCAGCAAAATGCAGGGTTTGATTCATCCTCAACCCGTGTGCTCTTTTCAGGGTCCGACTGCTCCTGATTTCTGTTGAAACGCAGAGTCCGGACTGTACGGATAAAAGCCCAAGGGTTTTGACATTTCAGTTCTTTTTAATTTTTGCTCCTCTTCTTGCTTCAGTGCATTTTGGAGGGGAGCCCAGACGATGGGTTGGTGTTGCTCAGGCATATGCAGAGCCCTGGCTCTCCTGGTGCTCCTGTTTGTCTTGCGGGGGAGAGGCTGCCGCTGTCTGGGGCTGAATCTCAGCTCTGGGGACGGGGAGAAGTCCCCAAGCTCTGATCCAGACTCCTGGGAGGCCCTGCACAGGCACAAACGCAGCTGGGTATGGAACCAGTTCTTCGTGTTGGAGGAGTACACAGGAAACGAGCCTCTTTACGTCGGCAAGGTGAGTGTTCCGTGACTCAGAGGACACGGGTTTACCAAGTTCTTTCTATATAGCTACAAGGGGAATAAACAAGCACAATGATGCCAGAACGTATTCACACCCATTTCCAAATTTTGTTACATAAAGATTTGTTTGAGATAGAGTTGAGGTTTCTTGAAAAAAATGTACTCAGAACAGCTAATGATGACAAACTACAACACTTTTCCCCAGAGATTTAGGTAAATATAGACCAACACATAAACCTAACAGCTAGCAAAATATCCATACCCTTTGGTACGGAACTAGGGGTCCGATGATACTGATTTCCACCGATCATTCTCCTAATGCTCCTGCAGCTTCATTGGAGTGAAGGTGGTGTAAATTCAGTTGATTGAACATGATTTAAGTGAAGCGCGCATCCAGAACACCGTGGTCCATCTCTTTGATTAACATGAGTAACTTACCCGCAAGCAGAGAAAGTTTGAGCCCAAAAAAAACCAGCATAACAACATGAGCAGAGGATGTCAAATAAACCCAAGAAGCCTTGAGGCTATGATAGGTGTCAGAGCTGATTAAACAAACCGATAAGCCATGGTTATGAATACTTATGAACCATCAAATTAACAAAACAAGACTTGGGGGGGGGGGGGGTTGATCGAAAAGGCTGCTTTTGTCATTATGTGGCACTGTGGAGTAGCTCTTTGTGAAGAAAATACTCTAATCTGTTTTGAATGTGTAGGTTAACAAAATGTGAGTGCGAATACTTTCTAGCGGCAGTGTGTATCTGCTGTGTCTGAATCTATCTCTAGTTAAAAATATTTCCAGATGTCTGCAGGTTTGGTGCACCTGTATGGTAATACATATATCAATAACCTGTTAACACAGCGACCTGCAGAAACTGGGACACAGCAGAGTTTTTACAGAGTTGTGCATATTCCCACTGTCCTATATAAAATGCAAAACAAATGAAAATACTCCTCACAGACTGTGTGGGAAGGAAGGAACTCTGCATTTTATTTTGGCTAGGTTGCTTAAAATCTGCGCTTTTAGTTTTGAGATCAGTGTCGATGTGACAAGGTAATTTGCATTGTAATAAGTCCCCAGGAAAAGTATACATTACACAGATGTGCCTTTGTGCAGCTCTGCCAAGGCCCGAGCTGATAGATCAAAGCGATGCCTATTTTGGCAGGTAAATAAGTACAAAACCCTCGCTACAACATTTAAGGCAAGGCAAAAATATGGGGACTAATCCTTCTTATATCTGAGGTGGCAACACTGCCGGTTCTTCATGAATCCAACTTTTTTTTTTTTGTTGAAAGATCAACCATGAAAAGAGCCTCCAGGTATTGATAGACAAGAAAATATGTATTTTGAGCATTAACATCCTACATATTTATAGGATGTAAGAGTGAAAAAATACAGCATATTCAGCGTAAGCATCTGATTTATGTAACTAGTGTTCTAACAGCTCATGAATGTTAGTCTATAGAAGTTTCAACTTATCAGAACACAGTTATTTTCAGAACTATGCAGCACAGCTTTTTTTTTTATAATTCTCATACTTTGCTTTAATAAAAAAAGTGAAATCATTTTGAAAACAAGTTCCTCTACATAGAAATCAGTTAGTCTTGTTTGTATTTTTCACTGTGCATATAGAGTATTTTCTTCCTTCATTTCAGTAGCAGCATTGGAGCTGCAAGGTCGGTCCTGTTATACAGAATAAAGAATGCCATGATGTTGGAATCCATGACATTTTGTCATAATAAACTTCAGCTGGTTTAAAACAATGCAGTTTTTTTGTTGTATTAATATCACAAACACTGCAATGTTAAAATTGGGATCCACTTGTTGCTCCAGTTTCCAGAAAAAGTAGTAATATAAGTACAGCTGGCTGATACAGGAAGTTGGAAAAGCAACAGTTTAAAACTGCCTATTTAATTCAGTTCAGTTAATTTACAGAGCACAAATATATAACACGTCCTCGTAAGACACTTTACAGTAAAATAAGTTAATTTCATCAAATCATGCAAACAAATTTCAAGGCAGTTGCTTACATTCCTGTTAATCTTAACAATGCAATTAAAGCAGTTTTGAGCTACGTATTAATTTTAAACATATTAAATGATTTTTCAGGTATATACAGCATTTGCCTATGTAACTTAAGAGGGTCGCTGAAGGTCATGTGATCTAGAGGTCATGTGGGCCAGAGCGCCCCTTAAACACAAGAGCTAACCGTACATGCTTCTACTTTTCTCATCATCGAGCAGAAAGAGAAACATTATATCTGAGGAGGCCAAAAGGAGAAAGCGAGACAGGGCTCACTCTAGAGGAAAAAACAATAGTTGATCTTGGAAAAGAATTTGCTCACTGGTGTTTGATGAAAGAGCAATCAGGATGCAAGATCCATTCTCCTTTTTTGTTGTTATTAGACTAGTAATTTGTCTTTTTGCATGTTGTATACAGAATATGTCGATATTTTTCAGCTTTGTAGAAGCTAAATGCTAAGCTACCAGGGGACACAACATACTAGCAGATATGCCACTTACCTGATCAGACAGATTTTTGGTTCTCTGATTTAGGATGGAATCTAGAGGGGGAAATGTGTCCTTTTCTTTACAAGTACCTCAATGACTTTTCAATCTGCTGGTCTAAAGTGGTCTGTTATAAGATTCCGAGACACAGAGAGGGATTTAATTTCACAATAGTGTGGTGTTGCCAGCAGCTTTCAGGGGCGCTAAAGCTGTAACTTCCAGGTTTAGCGCTCCTTGTTGCTAAAACTTACACGGCGCGGCTTTAAATTCAGTTTATTATCAAAATGAATAATAGAATTTCTATTTGCTGAAATCCAGCAGATCGAACCAAGTCATTGGCTTGTAGCATTCCCGCCTCCTGGATGAACATGTAGTAACAGTGGACAGTTGTTGACTTTACAGAAATCCCTCACAACATGCATAGTCTGTATTAGCATGCATGCAGTAACAGCGGAAGGTAGGAATGCAAACAAATAACTGACTTACAATTGATTTTTGATAAATGGTTTATTAGATTAAAGTTTGTTTGACGCAGCTAAGTGACAATGTCCGTTTAGACAGAAATGCTTTCAGTGTTGTAGTGTGGCCGGCATCCAAACAGGGTATCTCTGCTCATCATTAAGTGTAGCCAGACTATAATAGCTGTAAGAGAAATGGAGGTAGAGGTATGCCAGAACAGGAACGTGAAACGGTCCAATTGGAGTCCAGTTTGGATTATTTTACGCTGTTTAATGATGACAAGGATGCAAAATGCATTTTTTTTGGTTCTGCTTTTAAATATAGACATGCAACAAGCTCCTTAGGTTATTATCTAAATAATGTCATTCAGCCATGCTGCATGGTGGAGCAGTGTCAACTTCTCGACCAAAATTTACTGATGTGCTAGGAAGGCGAGGTCTGATGACTGAACAGTGGGCGACATTACGCAAAATAAATTGTAACATGATAGAAAAATACATGTCAATAAGCACAGTTGATGGTGAGGGGTTTAATGAAGATTATAAATGTCTAACTTTTTTCATTCTATTCATCTTGTTTTTGTTTTTATTCACAAACCTAATACTTTCCCGTTTTTTTATATTTTATAAACATGTCTTAAGTTTAATATTGTGTAAGAAAAATATTTTTGTTTTGTTTATTAAATCAGTATTTAATCCAGCTGCCTTAATACATAAAAAAAGGACATCATATTTTAACAAATTCAGCATATTATAAAAAGTATATAGGATAAGAGAGAGCACAGGCAGTTAGTTACAATAAAAGCTCAGCCAATAGCTATGTCTAAGACAAACAGAGAAGACAAAAACTTTAAAGTTTAAATTACACCAAATAATACAAATTTGAAGAGTAGCAGAATGTAGCAGAGTGTGAGAAAGTGGTCTTTATGTCCTCCAGCAGCCTAAGCCTATAGGCTAAAGAGGTAGCTCTGGGTAACCTAAGCCACTCGTAACTAGAAGCTTTGTCAAAACGGAAGTTTTATGCTTAGTCTTAAAAGTAGACAGGGTGTCTGCCTCACAGACCAAAATTGGGAGTTGGTTCCACAGGAGAGGAGATTGATAACTAAAGGATCTGCCTCCCATTCTACTTTTAGAGACTCTAGGAACCACCAGCAGACCTGCAGTCTGAGAGCGAAGTGCTCTGTTAGGAACATACGGGGTAATCAGATCTCTGATGTATGATTGAGCTTGATTATTAAGGGCTTTATACGTGAGAAGAATAATTTTAAATTCTATTCTTGATCTACTAGGAAGCCAAAGAAGGGAAGCTAAAATAGGAGAAATATGATCTCTCTTTTAATTTTAATCAAAACTGTTGCTGCTGTTTTTTGGATCAGCTGAAGGCTTTGAACTCCATTTTGTGTACTTTCTGATAGTAAAAAATTACAATGGCCCAGCCTTGACTAGTTTATCAGCGATACTCCTGAACAGGAAATGTCAATTTTGTTACATTTCTTTGGTGAAAGAAAGAAATCCTAGAAACTTGTTTAACATGGGATTTAAATGACATGTCTGGGTCAAAAATAACACCAAGGATTTTACTTTATATCCGGACGCCAATTTAATGCCATCCAGATTAAGTGATTGACTAAGCAGGGAATGGAGGGCTCAACAGAGCTTTGACTTTGTGCAAGTTTGGCAACTGTACTAAAAAGAAATCTAGGGTTATTCTTATTCTCCTCTCCTGATAAAAAATATGCTGTTCTAGCTTGGGTTCTTTTTATATGATAGTAGACAGTAGACCTTTTTGCCAGTATTTTACAACTGGTGTTACACATTCTGTTACTTTAATATAGGAAATTTATAGGAGTGATAGTAAAAGCTCCTTTGGCATAAAGTCATGTGCTGCATGTGCTTGCAGGTTGTACAGGTGAGTGTAAAGGTATGTCAACACCTTGCTGATTCCATTTTCTCTGGAAATGCTGCTGGGAATACATTGTATCTTGCAATATGCTTTTGATAAAAGGTCCTACAGGTCCTGACGATGATGTTTCTCGACCTAGGTGCACACTTACCAGACAAAACGTGAATACCACTGCAGGTGAAGTGATAAACATTGCTTTGCCTCCAAACTATGCAATATGCTGCAGTGTTAGTTCTTGTTTCTCGTGTGAGTGTTACTATTTTATGTACCATCTACCATAATAGGACGACAAGAGACACCTCTTGCAAAAACTACAGAAATTAGAGACCCCTGGTAACCTCCACCCCCAACATCCTCATCAAAGCGTTTGTATTTTAAATATCCTGATGTAAAGTTAATACAGTCTGCAAATTCAAATCAGACAGTGTTTCTCCTGAAAGGAATCAGAGACCCAGAACTTTCTGGAAGGACTATATATGCCTTCTGGCTTGGGAACACATTGGGATCATGAGCTGGAGGATGTCGTCAGGGAGAAAAATGTGTGTGTTTTTTTTTTTCCTGGACTTGCTACCCCTGCGACCCGATCTCAGATAAGCTGAAGGTGATGGATGAAAATATAGAGAGTAATAAGGTTGTAAGAAACTTAAAGGGGGCATATGCTGTTTAATGGCTTCCTTTTCACATTAAAATCATTCAGTTATGGTCTATATAAGGTGGAACTGCAATGTATTGGTTTGATTTCCTCTGTATTGCTCCACAGCCCCCGTTTTGCCTCTGTTCTGAGGTGCGTTTGAGAGCAACTCGTTTTGGCGCTGTGTCTTTGAATGCAAAGGAAGCGCTTCACATCCTGCGCTGCTCCAGGTCACAGAGCGTTCCACTTCACCCTGTTCAGCCATTTTTGTAGTATGCTGGTGGAGGGTGTAATGAATTGTGTGGGTTAATACACCCAACAACTGAACATTTTGACTTATCCACTTGTAGCTTTGGCTTCAGCTTGGACTACAAAATAACGCGACAAAAAAATTAAAAACGGCAGATAGAATTGGTTAGTCGAAAGTCCATGACGTTGTTTAGCAGCTCCTCAGCAAATACTGTCATGTAATTGTTTAAGAAAATGAAATACATAACAGAGAAAATTGAATGGCTTTAAGAATATGACCCAAACAGAATATAAAGTAACTAGACAGACCAAATTAAACATTGCTCCACTCTTGGGAGTCTCAAAGAAGCAAACAAAAAGTTTTAATAGCTAAAAAAAGTGGATTTTGCAGATATCCCCTTTAAATCAGTAAGTGTGAAAACTATATCTTTAACTTTATACAAGCCTAAAAATGTCTGAATTGCTTCTTAACAAGAGATGCAGTTATTTATTAGCCAAAGATTGTAATCAACCAATTATCCATTGATCAGCTCTGATTCATCATTTAAAGCTGGTTGTCTTTGCTGTTGATTGAATGCATCGATATTAAAAACTCTTAAATTTTTTAGTCTAGAAAATGCAGGAGCCATCAGCATGTATTCTGATGCACCTTTTTATACTTACATATAAATCAGATAAATCAGAAGACATGCTTTCATGCTTTAATCCATAAACTAGAAATATCTTGAAATCCCTTCATGTTTAGTCAGATTCCAAACCGCTACCTCTAGGAGAGAATCTGCAGCACTTTTTTTCTCTTTTTTGTGCTGAGAATAAGGAATTATAATAAGTGAGAATTAGAGAAAACCATACATTGGGACTGGCCATGGAAACCCTGTGTAGTGCATATCTATTTGTAACTGTAGGTGCTGTGCACATAATCCAAATATAAAACAGCTGAAGCACCTTAAAAGTGTTGAGTAAGGAGCCTTAAGAGAAAGAATCTCTCAAAAAAATAAAATGAATATTAAAGTTGAAGTTCTCTTATAGGGAAACTGTGCAGAGAAATGTTGCTTCTCAGCTTTTAGTACCGCCAGTATAAATGGGGCCCTCCTGCTGCAGAAAATGGCAAATGCACGTGCAGTACAAGCCAGATGGGCCTCGGATTGTTCTCTAGATCCCCGTTATCTTGCAGAATTTTCTGGTCTTATTATTAAATTAGTTTTCATCTTTCCGCTCATCTGCGGGATAATCATTCTTATCCGCTGCGTATTTGCCGGGTCTGCTCTCGCAAGCCCATTTCCTTGCCGTCTCTGAACTGAATTAGGATCTCCAGCTGGAATTAGGATACATTTTACTGTCCTATTGTTCTCCTTCTCTGCGTTTCTGCCAGGAGGGCGCTGCGAGGGGAAAGCATCTAAATCAAACCGAGCATATTTGCGGCTCGACTGGAGTTCAACTAAGGGTCATTTTTACGTCCAAGTGTCCATGGTGAAATATTGTCATCTGTGATCTGTGTGTCTCCAGATATCTGTCATATCTGACTGTAGGGAGCAGCAGTGCGGACCTTTATCATCTCTCGGTGTTTTCGTCTTTGCCTCGGGTAGCCCCGTTTGAAAGTAAAACAGAGGGATTTTGCTGAAGAAGCTGAAGTGCTTTTTTTTCCTCTTTTGCACTGGGGTCTGATTGCTTTTCTTGTTAGTAAATCCTGAAGCATGCAAACAGACTGATTACTTATTCATAGACATGTAGTTGAGAGCTGCTTATCCACATGGAAAACACACATATTCATTTCCAAGCTTTTTTTCTAGGGTATTCTCGTTTTTTTCTAGACGTGTGTTGAATGACTTTTCAGTCAGTTTGCTTTAGTAGGGTTTGTTGGACAAGTCTTTTGGGGACCACAAGCGGCACATTCCTACAAATATGTAAAATAACTATAGATGTTCACTACTGCTGAAATGTTTGGGACCCCCCCAGGCATTTCATGTTTTTCCAAGAAAACTCAGATTTTATGAACCAAATGAGTTGCAAAATGAATAGAAAATATAGTCAAGAAATTGACGAGATTAGAAATAATGATATGTACTTGAAATAATAATTTTACTCAATAGAGTTGAGGTCTGGTGACTACGCTGGCCACTCTATTATAGAGAGAATACAACATTGACAATGTCTATACTGTGTTTACAATTACTGTAATGTTATATTCATTGAAGAAAATAGGGTCTTTTTATTAAAATTATAAGGCCATTTCTAAGTGACCCTAAACTTTCTAGTGGCAGCGTTTGTGACAGTATAAACAAAACTGTATATAAACTACACATCATCTTAGAGGTTAAATCAGAAAATAATTGTGATTAACTATATTTTTAGGTTAATTTGCTTAGGCTAATTTAACTCACATGCAACAATGCTAGAGCTGCGTATTCAGAAACTTACTAAATTAAAACTGTGATGTAGCTTAAAAGATCTCAAAGCAACACATCATGCCTCAATCTAAAGGTTTAATAATCTCAGTTTAATAAGAGATAAATAACTAAGTCATCAACATATGGTAGTCTAGAAAAAGTAAATAAAAAAATTCTAAGGCTTTAGGAACTCTAGGAAACCCTAGTTAGAGCCATTATCCACAAATGGAGAAAACATGGGGAGGTGCGATATTTCTCAGAAGCTACAAAATCACTCCAAGTGTGTCAACAAGTCATCTAGAAGCTCACAAAATAGCTCCTAACATCCACAAGAGAGTTCTAAGATGATAACTACTGTTGACCAAAAGGAACACAATGACCCATCTCAACTTTCCAAAAATAATATCTTGATGATCACAAAGACTTTGGGTAAAATATCATGTGGACTGTCAACATGAAAGTGGAACTTTTTTGAACGTGTGCATGTTATATCTGCTTGTAACTAACAAAGCATTTCCAAAAAAAAAGGAAATCATATGGCCAGTGGTGGTCTGGGGTTGCTTTGCTCCTTCGGGACCTGAAGGATTTGCTGTAATTGATAAAACCATGACTCCTGCTTTTTTAATCCTGAAGAACAATATTTAACCATCAGTTCATGACCGATAGCTCAAGCTCACTTGGGAAAGTGGGATGATGATGATCAGATGCACACTGGCAAGCCTTACCAAAGGTGTCTGGAGGGCATTAAATTAAACGGACTGTTTAGGCTCAAAAACGATCCACTGGGACTGAATTACAATTCTTGACATTAATATTAATTAACAAACCATTTCGACTCCTGGATAGATGTCGAAATGGTTTCAGAAAGAAATCTGTTGTCTGATTTAAGCCTGTTTGCTGTTGAAATGACCCGGGTAACTGAGAATTTGCACAGGCATCCACACAAACCCGTGTAAATTCACCACTGATCGTTGTTTTAAACACGCCAGACACATAGGGGGCAGTGTACTGCTAATCTAAAACCCGAGTCAGCCAGTCAGACTCCTCCAAGATAAAGGTGATGTTGGACAGCATTGTGTCTGTGTAAAACAGCTGACCTTCAAGCACTTTTTCTCCTTTGCACCTCAATATATTGGAGCAGCTTGGCTCGTAGAAACAAACAGAAAGCGTCTGAACCAACTGTAACGTTTTTAATGTTCCATGTATGCTTTCACTTTGACGTCTCGATATGGAGGCAACGACAGGGCATACTGTGTGGTGCCGAGGTAACGTCAGCTGGAAATAAACAACCAGAGATGCAGTAGGTTAGTGAATTTGTCCAGTTCCACATTAGAGACACATATCATAAACAGTCAACCACGCCAACAATGTAGAAATCAGCCCGTTCAATAGATCTCAACATCTAACTGGTTAATCTGCATAGCTGTTATATTCCAGATCAATCACCTTGACTGTATGCCAGTGTTTGCTCTACCCATAAATTCACAATGTGCTAAAAACAGTCCAATAGAAGCACTTACAGAAGTAAAAAACACTATTATAAAACAGGTTTTCTACCTGTAATTAATTAACTAAATTGTTGAAACATTTTAATAAGTTTGTATAATTCTATTTAAGCTGCAATAAACACCTCTTCATATTAGTAGCTTTTTATTAATTACGATATGGCCTATGTTACAACAAGTTGGGGTGGAGGAAACAGAACATCGGGAGTGTGAAAAGTTACACTGTCTACATCTTTACATCTAACCTCCTGCCCAGACTCGGTCCAACCCTTTCAAAAATACTGGAAATCTGATTCCTTTTCTCCCGCTGGGAGGACCAGGCTGACTGGGAACTTGAGAGGCTGTCACATTATTTGTTCCCTCAGATCATAGTTGTCACACAGTGTGGGTTTGTTTGGCATCGCAAGGTCACAGTGCTGCTGTAAAATATCTGGGCGGGACACCCTGACCTCGAGCGACATGGGAGGTCTTGCCATGTCAGGAAAATGACCTTAATAGAAATGAATTCTTCATGCAGGCTTTGCAATAAAAGATGTGGGGAGGAAAATAAAATTTATGCAGCCGCAGCTCTAAATTTCCAGCACATTTACTGGCAAAAAACCGCACCACCAGAGTGGCATGAGCAGTAATTGCTTTCATCAGAGGCTTCCTCGTCTCTAACATGACAAACAATGGGAATCTGTGTCCAAACAAAGGCACAGTCTGCAGCATGACTTGTGTGGCTGGAAGCGAGAGGAAAATATGATACAGTTGGTCTGAAAACGGGAAGTCATTGCTTTTGGCCCTGGCTGCTCTCTTTGCATCTGCAGTCTGCTTGGCTTTAATGCATTCTGTCAGATTCTGAATTCCACGACCAAATCTCTCATTACGGCTTGGCACCCGGCCTCTGGTAAGCATGCTGGCCTGAAATCAGCTCCAGTCACATCAAGCCGGCAGAAACATACATTAAAGAGCCTCCGAAAAGCTAAACAGAAATTGGTGACGCTTGTATTTATACAAGCGACAATGCCGCAGCGAGTCAGCCAATTAACAAACACTTGCACTTTTTGGTAAACATGATGCTATTAACAGTTTCTGCAGGGTGTTCATGCTGCTAAATATTTGCAAAGCATCTGCTGAGTAAGGGAGGTTCAGAGGCAATGATTATGCAATGTAGGGGAAAAACCCAGTTGTTTCATTTGCAATTGGTAGTGTATGTCTTTATCTTGGTTATGCATTGATGCTTTTGCGTTAAAACCTTAATTTATTGTATTTTCATCTTCGCAAGCATCTTACAAGCCTTCAAATTACTTCAATTGCAAGTTTAAAGACAACACTTGTTGTGACCGAGGCCCAGTTATTGAGATGTTGGGGAAGTTTAACCGTTCACTAAAAAGATGGACTTTTTACTCAAGTGACATTAAAGTAAGACACAGCAGGAGCCGTCACAAAAGGTATTGTTCATCATAAATAATAAGGTTCCTTTCAGTCTATACCATGGCAATAAAAAACTGGCAGGAAATAAATGTGAGAGGTCCTTGATGGTGAATCAAGAAAGCAGTGCTCACCCCATTACGCGTTATGGAGCTCAACAGTTCCCCACTGGTGTTTCATTATCGTGGTGGCAGCATATCTGGAGGAGCCTGGTGGCGGTGCAGCCATGGTATCCACGATGTGTTGCCTGCATGCACCTTTTTGGATTCTTCCTTTGAATTAAAAGGAGGAATAGTGAAGCTAGCTGCATTCCACAGCTAAAACCTCATGACATGCACAGTGGGATGGCGGTACTTCAAGTTATGTATTGTCACATTTTTGACCCCTTGTGGCAATTTGACATTGTTTTGGTTATGATTAAAAAGGACTCACCAAGCAGCCAGACAGCCAAGCATATATAGAATATTGTGCTTTATGCTCCCTCTGGAAAAGGGCTATGAGCTTATGAGAAGTACACACACCTCCAAATTGCGCCACATAGGTGGTTGCAGGGAGACCAAGAGATGTTGTGAGTTCTTCAAATGCAAAACTTATGTAGTCAAACTATTAAAGAGAAACCATTGGATCATATAAGTCAATGAGGAGGGAGGAGTAGGAAAAAATGTGAGTTGCTGCTTATATACAGTAATATTCAGTAAATTAAACATAACTGAAGAGATCATTTATTTCAGTAACCAGTTCATAAATAAAACAGACAGATAAATTACACACAGACTGAAGCTTTTAAGCCATTATTTGTTTTAATTGTTATGATTTTTCACTTACACCTAATGAAAACACAATATTTAAGATTTGAATATTACATTAGACCAATTGCAATTTTTTAAATACAGAAATGTTGGCTTGCCTTCTTCTAGGTTGTTAATTTCTAAACGTACTTGTACTGACAAACGAGCCTAATCAGAACACATATTTTAATTTATTAAATATAACTGTAGATATTTTCTTCAATTTCCCTTAACCAGGGAAGATCAATTGAAATTGTTTCTCTCGTTTACATGAAAGACAACACACATAAAAAGAAAGTTGTGCACAGAAGGTTACTTTAGGTGGAAATTATTGCACTAAATAGCATGCAAAGTGATACATGCTGCTGACAAGCTGATGAAAATGTATGGGCTGTTCCCTCTTTCACAGGCAGACTGAAGCCTAAGGTTGAGATTCAGATACGTTTATTCATAGGGACATTTCATATATCGGAAGGAAACATTCCAGAGCAGATGGGACATACGGTGGCAACGGTGTGAAAGGATGACCAAAGAAAGCAAAAGGGAAAACCTGCATTAGAGCAGTGGTGCCTTGTTTGCCTTACCACTAAAATAAGCTTTTCCTTATCCGTCGCTATCCAGTGAAGTTTGCACAGGCTTGGAGATCCTGGTGACTCTGGGGCAGTCTCATTCCAGTGAGAAGGGCTCATCAAGATCAGAAATAACTCGCACTAAAATCTGTTTGGATCTATTTCTTTTATCACGCTCCCTTTTTGTCGTGTAGTGTTAGCACATTAAATGCCACCGTTGCTCAAATTGAGCAGTTTTTGACCTCATAGTGAGAATTTAGAAGCCTGACATATAATAATTTATTCAATATTCAGGGGGAACAGGGTAATCCCACAGATAATTGCATTGAACCGGGCACAATATGATGCAGGCTGCATCATTAGCATTCTGTTTGGCGTTTACTGTCAAATGGGTTAGAATCATAGAGCACAGGGTGCTGCTGCAAAGGTCAGGCTCAATGGCGTCGCGTCGCACTCACTGGTGCTGGAAACACACCGGAGCAGCAGCTGAGGAGCGAGAGCAGCTTTCCAGAGAGGAAAGAGCCTGATTCGAACTGACAGAGGGAGGGGGACATCATACACCGTTACCCAGGGACAGGAGCTCACATTGTGGGGAGCTTGTAAGGCATCCTCGAGGCCTGTGGGGTGGTGGGAGAAGCCTTTATCTGAGAGCCTGCGATTCAAAGAGGATAAAAAGTGCTGCGAAAAAGCCGACAAGAGGGTAGTTATCAGTAGGGCAGGAGAGAGGAACATTGTTTACACTCTGAGTCTTCCTCATATATGCTATGTGTGTGTGTGTGTGTGTGTGTGTGTGTGGGGGGGGGGGGGGGGCTATTAGATGTGAAATTTGAGTGAAAGTCCAGAGGGAGGTCAGGGCACAAATCGAGGCACCGCAATAAAGGCGGCGGTCCTTTTGAGACCGAAGCAAGCTGCAGACACAACAATGGCTCCTAGTTTTGGTTCCTTAAACCGGCATCCAGCTAAGGCAGTGATATCACTCAGATGGATGGGACTGGCACGGCAAATGAAAGCTGCTCTCCTTTAAATCCACCACACAATATGCAGATGACAAAATCCAGATAATAACTGATACCCTACGAAACTTTAAATGCTTTTTGAAAGAATTAAAGGTTGTTCTGCCTCGTTGGTTTTCTTTTTGATGAGAGAATTGATCGGTTCTCATATTAGTTGATTCTAAAACTAAATCCAGGATCGAGACTGCAAAATTAAGGATAAAGTAACAAAATCTTCCAACCAGTACCTTTAAATGTCCAATGAGTATTTTCTTTTCTTCTGTTGTTAACTCTTGTTGGCTGCGCTCTCGGCTGTTTCTGGGCAACGAAAGGATTCTCCTGGAAGTTACCGCTTAGGCCTGACAAACCAAGGAGGGATTAACCACTATGGAAATATTATTTTTCACTGCGCACAAGAAGTCTGACATTGAATTAGTTCCGGAAAAATTCCTGCATGGTTTTCTCAGCTGTTACCGTTAAAATACAGCAATTATGCCACTGGAAAAAAGGTATTTTTTTTCTTTCCTCTATAAGAGGTATGCATTCTTGCATGAAGCACTAGCCATTTTGTTCATGGAGGATATTTGTGTTTTAATACAAACAACATTTGTATTAAGTTTTAATCTAGTTTGTTTCTTGTTTCTTATTTATGTCAAAGTTCCTCACAGCAACATTCTGTCAACTCATACAGTACAGCTTGGTTTCATTTATTTTCAAACTTACGAAAGGTTTTGATAAATACAATCTTTAGGAATGGCTTTAATGGTTCCCATGAAGTCTTGATTATTAAGGGGTGAAATTTGTCTTGCTCTGAAACATGTTCTTAATGTCATTACCCCGGCTAATTTGTTGGATAACATTGTATTGTATTTCTTTTACTGCCAGTCCATAATGTTAAAATAAGTACAAACCGTATTGTATAGTTACATCTCCCAAAAAAGGTTACTAACTCAGGTACTGCACTATCAAAGCAACTAGTTACTCGGCAAAATAACTAAACAGTTACTTTTTACGATCTAAAATGTCAATTAATTCAGATGACTTTGCTGTTATTGGAATTTTAAATAATAATGAGTTCAAATATAAGATCTAAAATACTTAATAATTAAATAAACCAAATATCTGAAAATATTATATGTTCATAGATACCATTTTAGTGTTTAGTGGGATAAGTGTGTCAAGACACTATGGTCAATGTTTATAATAAAAGACCAATAAGATAAATTAGATGATTTAGAGCTTGATAAATATAGCACATTAACAGATAACAATTGGCTATAAAATGGGTATAGCAATAATAAAGTCTGCTTTTCAAGCATTATAGCAAAATAAAATACACTGTGTAGTAAATTAAATTGTGTTCACACCATTCCAGACAACAGTCAGGTAGAATGTAGGGACTTCAAATATTTTCATGATTATGACAGTAAACAATAACAGCATACAGCAAGAGTCTGGAAAGTGCCTTGAGGTGACACGTTTCATGAATTGTCATGCTTTTCTAAGAAAACTTTGAGTTTAGGAACCAAATGAGCTGCAACAATAATAGAAACTACTGGTCAAGACATTGACCAGGTTAATGGTTATGATTTGTACTTATCCTCCATTTGCAGCAGCTAATAGCCTTGCAGACCTGTGGCGTTCTCGCTGCCACTTTGTCTGAGGGAATGTTCCCCCACGTTTCCTGCTGCATCTTCCTCAAGTTAGATTGGCTTGATGGGCCACCATACGGTCAAGCTGCTCCCACAACAGCTCAACAGGGTTGAGATCTGATGACTGTGCTGGACACTTCATTTAAAGACAGAATACCACGTTGACAATGTCTACACCAGGGGATCACCAACCTTTTTGAAACTGAGAGCTACTTCATACGAAAGGGCTTTGAACTAAAGAGTCAGAGCTCACCTTAACATCATATAATATAAACATGTTTTTAAATCTATGTGAATACAAGTATTATTAAAAAGGAAGCGCAACTGAATAAAATAACATTTTATTTGCTTCTCATTGGATTATTTTGCTATTTTTTGAATAGGCTTGAGGGCACCACATATGGTCCTGATGGCTACCTGGTGCCAATGGGTACCATATTGCTGACCCCTGGTCTGGACTGTATTTATGATTAATGTAATGTTATATTGTTTGAAGAAAATGGGGCCTTTTATTAGAACATTTCTAAGTGGACCCAAACTTTTTGAGCGGTAGTGATACACTTTTTCATCCAACAACTGCTGTTAGTCCATTTAGACTTTGCAGTGCCGACCAACATTTATGATCTAACATTGGTTGTAAAAGCAGCGCTGCCAACAGGACCTCTTCCTCAGCCGAATTTAGAAACTCTAGGAGATGCTTTTAAAAGACTCAACTGTGTTTATAAATGAAGTCATGAAAAACATGCATAAAGTTCATTCGCAAACATTTGTGACCGCAAACCTAATGGTGTGCAGACAAGAGTTTGTGGTGACAAGCGACATGGTTATTGATGCGTCATTTCAGTGCCAATTAAAGGTGTTAACGATAGTGAAACTCATTTGTTTTATATATTTTTTTGTCTTAAGTTATGCAGATGTTTGTGTTTTCTTTATTTTCCTGGCCCAGAAGAGAAAGAGCTTCTCCTTTTTTTTTTTTTTTTTTGCTAATGGAACAGATGAAAACTAAAGGTGCTTTAGCACTGGAACCTGCTTTGTTCAAACAACATTTCACAAACCCATCCTGATTATTTCCTTAATATGAATTATTTTAACCAGAGATAGCATGTCTTTTCAGAGATAGCATGTTTTTCTTATAAAATTTTATTTACTTCTAAAGCAACACATGTATTTGTCTTCTCTCCTACCATCTCATCTACTAGATACATGTCTACCTATTTGAAGTAGACATGTATCATTGATTGTCTTGGTGTGCCGTACACAATCAATACTCTTTCATGGTTTATAGGCCTGGAACTCTATCTAGTACTAGGTGGGCAATAGAAGTAGTTTCGATATGGTTAGAAGCTGCTGTATTTGATCTTATATAGTCTGCGTATATGTTCTTCTAAGAGCATGCTTTTATCTGAATATGCCTTTACGGAAGTTTTTCGGGAAGTGCTGATGTATCGACTTTTCAGCATCCCCACAGGTCAGATCTTGAATAATTCAGGAGTGGTCCTCCGCCTGTGCTGCGAGTATAGATGTATTATGAATACACACAAAAGTTACGTTTTCAAATCTCCTCCATACTTTCCCCAACAAAGTGGATAACAAGTGGCCTGGAGACTATTGCATTTGGTGCGATGGTGTTATCAAGCATTTTCTCTCTGCTTTGAATAACGTTAGCAAGCTTCGATAGACAGTTCATGCAGGGTTTGCTAAACTTCTGCCTCCTTCGATCCTCATAGATGGGTTTGATAAGTTTGAAAAGATGGATTGGGAGCCTGTTTGTTTTTTATGAAACGCATGAATATTTTCGTGCAGGTGGAAGGCCTTAAATGGACATGATATAATCTGCAAGGGAGAGAAACAATATTCTGAGCACTGAAGCCACTTCTGCTCCAGATCCAATGAGATTTTAAGATGCATATTTCTCACGGGTCGACATTTTACATTAATATCAGTTCAAAGTGATGCCATTTCCATCTCAGTGAATCTGTAGATTGTCAATGTGCCTGATGCAGCAGTGGACTGGAAACAAAGGCAGTCACAGATGACTCCTTGAATCTAAAAGCTATGGAGATATTGAATTTCCCATCTTTATAATGCCTGTGTCACTCCAGCATCCCTTAGGTAGACGCTCATTATGTCAAGTGTGCTTTGAAATTGATTTGTTTTGTATAACCTGCTGTTGCTGATGGGACCCAAGGTTTAAAGTCTATCAAAACTCCCATAGATTAGATTTTGACAAACATTGTCTGGCTCCCCACCTAATTTGATTGCCTTTCCACTTCAAGATGTGTTTTAATCTGAGAAACATGTGATTGGAAAGAACTAGCTTCCCTGTTTCAGGTTAAGAGAGGAAGAAATGAAGAGTTAAAACAAATGTAAAGTCAATTGGTTTGCCTTGTTCTGCGCAATATTTTTTGAATCAATGACAGATGCTGCATTAGAGCACCATCCAGGAATACTTGCATCCCAGGTGGAACATGGATAACTCTGTTTGCAATTACTATTTAGAAAAAAAAAGAAATTGCTAAAACTAATAGCTGCCACATTGCTCAATGAGCATTTTTGTCTATTGCCGTTGGGTTTAGCATGAAAGCATGCAAACATTGAATACAAATCTGAGCACTTTTGCAAGCTTTTAAAAAGGAATGTCAACAGGAAAGTTTCAATAGAATAATCAATTGTCTGTGAAAGATTAAAAGGTGAAATGTTAGAATTAAGCTGGAAACCCATTGTCACCTAACAGGATATTCTTTAAAACTTCTGACCTAGTATTTCTCACTATATACATAATATGCATCAAGGTACTCCCTTGATAAGAATCAAGGGAGTACCAAAGGAAAAAGTGTACTTAATCTAATGTTAGCAAAGGGTACAAAGAAAAAAGAAAAGAAAATCAGAACAGTGAGTGTAAAAAAAAAACAAGACCAGGATTTAGTAAAATATGTATTTGCTTTTAACAACTGGAGAAGCTTTCCTCCTGCAAGATATAATTTTTTTTCTTTGGTTAAAATAAAACAGAGGGAGGACATAAATACATTACGTCACATTAACCTGATTACACTGAGTAGCCTAGCTTTTATTTATGTTTGTGCGCAGGTATGCATGTCAAAGCTGAAGCCCTGGACTTCTACTCTTCTCCGTCTACACACATTCAAACATGTTTTACTCATCCTCACTCCCCACCCTCCCTTTCCTAGACATTTACCATCCAGTGGATGAAGGGACCCTAATTTACTAAAACCGGGGATGCATTGGCCACCTCTCGCTGTAATTAAATTCAGTTGTAATGAATCATAGCCCCCCCACCACACCACCACCACCACCCCACCCCTATAATCCTAAAACAGATTCTATTTCCATTGGGAGGGGAAATGACCTACATGTACTGGAAAAGCTCTTAGTGTAGTCTTTCTTGCTACAGCTTTCCGTCTCAGAAGCAAGACAAATGCGCGCAGACCTTTTAAAGCTATATAAAAAGTAAATGAGTGCTGCACGCTTATTTCCATATCAGTGTTGTTCATTATGCAGCGCATAGATCACACAGGGCGTAGTTTACAAAACCTGCCTGCAGCTTTGAGCGCCTCATAACACAGCTCAGTGTGTGGGTTTTTTTTTTTTTAATAACATGGTCAAACATCCCTTTCTTCAGAGTTTTCTCGCTCAGCTAATGTTTTGTGACTTGAATAGCAATGCAATGCGCAACGGCTCATTGCTTGGCGGAGAAGAATGTGTGCATATAGCACAAGGTAATTAGGGTATTGTAAGAGCAAGTCGGCGGGCTAATGCTTTTGATTCACAATGGTGCTGCCGTACCTTTGCTCTTTGTGCTGTATTTTATCATTTGCAGACCGCGTTGGTTGCAGCCCAAGATACTGTCAGCGACGCATTGTTTAAAAAAAACAAAACCAAAAAAAAAAAAAAAACCCTGCTGGCAGCACCAGAGAACACAAATATAATGTGAACCTTGTTTTTCCTCTTTTATACGTCCTCAGATAGAGAAGGAATAGATCAACCCGGCTTCAGTGAAAGAAAGCCTATTAATTATGATTTCAATCTGTTTTGTGTTTGAATCCTTGTGTTTGGTTCATTAGTCTTACTTATTTAATTGCCCCGAACCATTAATTGAATGAATGAATTCGGGCTTTTGTTCTTGCCAAATAATAATGATGCACTATAAAACATGAAGCACTAGAAGACTGCTGTAATGTTGTCAAACGGCAGTTCATTTTGGCACGTATTATGCTTTCTTTTGTATGTTATTCTATTAAATAGCAGAGCTGAAAGCTTCCAAAACCTCATGGTAACATGTGGTGGATACATTATCTGAATAATAACACCTAATCCACAAACACCTGGCAGGAATAAACCTCATTATCTCCTAATTCTGTTTTCATTTTGATTAGCGCTCTTGGTAAATTAGGAGCGTTGAACAGCGTTGGCGTGAGTGTCATCATTAATGTTTGGTCATTTTAGATGAGGAAAGACTTGCAACTCTCGGCATTTGCCCGTACACTGAGTGACTGTGAAAAACGAATTGTCTCCTTAGATTTTTTTGTTTTTTGCATTTTTGTAAGTCTTAAATCTTTCAGATCATCGAACAAGTTGCAAAAACAGACAAATATAACCTCAGTTAATAACAAATGCATAAAATAAAATATGTGTTAATGTGAAAAAGCTATGCAAACCATTCTGGACAGATGTGACAAAGTAAATGCCCCCTTGCCCTTATAACCGGCTGGACCTTTGGCATTAACAGCCACTACCCTCCGGCTTTTGAGATAACAGGCAATGAGTTTTTATTGCATCACTTTGACAGGTTTTTAGCCCTCTCCTTACATAATTATGCCAATTCAGCCTTTCTGGGTTGTTTTAAGCATTTATTCACACATTATTTAAGGTTATGCTGCAGCATATCAATAATGCTTAATGTTTAAACTTTAACTAAGCCATACAAACACCTCAATCGTGTTTTATTTGTTACTTAGCCGTTCAAAGTTGTACTTGCTAGTGTTCTCATTCTCCTGCAGTATAACACAAGTTTACTTGAGTGTAAGGTCACAAAAAAAGTTTTTCTTAAAGATTTTCTGTCCAGTTATTATGAAATACATATCCATGTCCTTAAGAAGAAGAGCAGCCCCAGACCATCGTCCTACCTCAACCATGTTTGACTGAATGTTATGTTATTTTTTTTTCTGAACTGTTTTTTTCCAAAGGTGTTTTCTCCTTGTAACCCTCGGATGCATTTTTTTGCCCAGTTGTTGAATCGCAACTGCAAAAAGGAAACTAAAGGTAAGTAAAATTTTCTCGAAATTAGTGTATTTTTCCTTGATTTGAGCAGGTAAATAAGACGTTATTTTTTAAGGTTTTTGCATTTAAAATAAGAACAATTGATCTCCATCATCCTATTTCAAGTGCA
Organism: Fundulus heteroclitus; assembly: GCF_011125445.2. Lineage (NCBI taxonomy): Eukaryota > Metazoa > Chordata > Actinopteri > Cyprinodontiformes > Fundulidae > Fundulus > Fundulus heteroclitus. The sequence continues at coordinate 6,962,233 of NC_046381.1, forward strand.
GGATATCTAATTATCTTATTTTAGGGGTAATGGTACAAATAGTCTTATTTAGCTGCTCAAATCAAGGGAAAATATACTCATTTCAAGAAAATGTTACCTACTTTAGTTCAGTTTTTGCGGTGTAAATGAGAGAAAGTGAGATTACTTTAGATGCTGCTACATATTCTTTTGTGAACTCCTAAAAGAGTTTTCGATGCACTCTTGGAGTGATCTGGCAGGTGGTCCACTCCTTGGAAGGCTCACCACTTGTCCATGGTTTCTTCATTTGTGGAAAAAAAAAACACAACATTTTTCTCTATTGTTCACTTGAGCCCGAAAGCCTTAGACATGGTTTTATAGGCCTTTCCAAATTGAAAAAAAATAACCTTGGCTTTGTTTTTCATCTCTTCTGGAATTTCTTTAGCTCGGCACATGAGGTGTGTTAGCCTATTTAATGTTGTCAGACAGGGTCTATTGAATTAATTTATTTATTAATCCTACTAGTCAAGCAGTAATCAGTCAAGGGTGTGGCTAATGAAACTGAATCAAAAATGTAATTAAACAAAACTAAGTGAGGAATAAACAAGGGGACCAATTATATTTTCACAATGGAGAATATTGGTTTGGATAGCTTCTTCCCTCTTAGTTTCTACTGATTTTCTGTATTTACTCGTATTATCTTTGTCTTATTAGTTTGATGACCTAAAGCACTTATGAGTGGCTTAAAGCAAAAAGAGATGAAATCCTTTTCACAGCACTGTAGGCTGAAATGAAGATTTTATTGACTTTTAAACTTCACTGGGTTTGAATTGTGGTCACAGTGTTCTGATTGCATTTTGTAAAGACATAATCACAATACAGGACACACTCTGGCTGAGGCCGATGTCGGTTTCCAGAGTAAATGAACTCTAACACAATTTTCATATTGGAAGTCTGAATCAATTCATTAGGCCCTGGTTGCTCACCCCGAGGTGGCTGAAGGATATGGTAACAAAAGCAACAAAATTTACACCAAATGATAACCGTATTACAAGATATGACTGAAGTAGCAAATGGATTTAACCTATTCTTTAGAAATGAAGGGCCAAAACTGGCTGAAGCAATAACGGACAGTGGAACAGAAATGAATATGTTAGATTATGTTCAAAGGAATGGGAGCTCTATGTTTTTAAGAGCATTGGAAGAGAGAGAGATTTATGGTATTGTAAATGGTTTCAAGAATAAATCCAGTACAGAGTGGAATGATATTGACATGAAGACAGCAAAGAGTGTTATTGTTGGTATTGTAAAACCATTCATGCATATTTTCAACTTGTCCTTTCAAAATAGTCTTTTTCCAGATAAAATGACAATAGCTAAAGTTGTTCCCATTTGCAAATCTGGAGACAAGCACAACTTTAATAATTACAGACTGATATCGGTACTTTCCCACTTCTCAAAAATATTAGAAAAACTATTTATTAAACAATTTGACAGCTTTGTTGAGGAACACAAGTTGCTGACAGTCAATATGGGTTTAGGAATAATAGCTGTACAGCTCTGACAATGATGGACTCGGTAGAAACAATAACTGAATCTATTGATGATAAGAAGTATGGACTCTTTCCAGATCTAAAAAAAAAGCTTTTGACACTGTAGACCAGGATATAATGTTAAAAAAGATGGAAAGTATGGTTTAAATTAGGGGTGGGTGATACAGACCTAAAATCGGATCACAATATATTGTGGTATTATTGTGATGACGATAAAATTAATGATAAAGTACCATTTAAAGCTTCTTGCTGTCTTTTTTTAAATCATTGTATGGCTGTGACTGTATGTCACATAATTATAGCCCCTTCAACACAAATGTTCTGCTTAAAAATATATTCTATAATATAACATATTGAAACAAAATTCAAAATAGGCTTCATCAGAATACTACAATTAATTTGATTTTTGAATTTAATATTTATTGCTTCCCTTAAGGAATCAAAAGTGCAAAAAATGTAAAAAAATTGAATAGTGACAGTTTAATGGGGTTTTCAGACACCACTAATTGGAATTTATCGTTATCATAATAAAACCACATTTTTATAACAAGAAATGTTTCACTATAACGATAAAAGGATGCGATAAATGCCCACCCCTAGTTTCAATGGTGTTGTGTTGGACTGGCTATAGAGTTACATAACTAATAGACATCAATATGTACAAATAATAGATGTAAACACATGTATGTATATATGTATGTATGTAACTGTATGTGTATATGTATGCATGCATGCATGCATGTGTGTGTGTGTATGTATGTATGTATGTATGTATGTATGTATGTATGTATGTATGTATGTATGTATGTATGCATGTATGTATGTACGTATGTATGTATGTATGCATGCGTGTGTTTTGTGTGTGTGTGTGTGTATGTATGTATGCATGCATGTGTGTATGTATGTATGTATGTATGTATGTATGCATGTATGTATGTATGTATGTATGCATGCATGCATGTGTGTATGTACGTATGTATGTATGTATGTATGTATGCATGCGTGTGTTTTGTGTGTGTGTGCGTGTGTGTGTGTGTGTGTGTATATGTATGTATGTATGTATGCATGCATGTATGTGTGTCTGTTTATATGTATGTGTGTATGTTTGTATGTATATATGCATGTATGTATGTATGCATGTATGCATGTATGTATGCATAAGTGAGCCCTTTGTTTTCTTTCGTTTTGCTTTTCTGATTTAAATAAGTTGTATTATTTTGGTAAACAAAATTTACGGATTCTTTATTTAATAAAAATTGTGTTTGAATGTCTTATGTCAATTCTTGTAAAATAAATAATGTGTCCTGATTCTTTCCTTTGCTTTTTTTTTTTTTTTTTGTTATCTAAAGAATAATGTGTAAAGTAAGAGACAGTATCTATCAAAGGAAGGGGGTAGGGTAGGGTCATATATTTACTTCTTCCTATCCCATTTTAAAACCAATGTTTGAGAGAGAAAATGTTTCATGGTGTATGAAAGTGAAAGTTAATGTGCTTGAAATAAATAGACAAACAAACACAGAAGTTGTGTCAAAAATGTGATTTTCTCTAAAGTGGCGATGCTAGAACAGTACTTCTAAAACCACATCTCCACATCTTGTTTCAGGTTACGTGCAAGCACTGAGGTTTTCAGACGTTTTAGTCAGAGGAAGAATATATTACAAGCTGTCTTCCTCAACAAGAATGAAAAACCCTAGATTATAGTTAACTTATAACAATTTAATAACATTTCCTAACAGTAACATTACCGATATACAGTAATGTTTTATAATACTTTCATTTTCTCTCTTGATTTTCAGAACATATTAACATACTTTTTTATGTAATCGTTTTAAATAGCAGTTTGCTTTTTTTTAAAATAGGAAATGGTGTTTTAATAAGAAACATAAAGGTCATTTGCTCAAAGAAACCCAACACATTCATACAAACTTAAAACAGACCACACAGGAACAAATCTTACCTTACAAATAAGTACAGTTTTTAAGCAGGTTCCATTCAGAAATATATTTTTCTTCATTGGCGAGCTGCTGATGTCTTTGTCAGTTGAGTGACTCACCGCTTCATTCTTCACTAAGACTGTTTTTCTTCCTATTTCTGAAAGCCATTAGGTCTTCTGCCTTAAAGAACTGCGTGGTTTACATGAGGTGTAGCCTCGTATGTCAACGTATATAAACACTTTTTCAGCTTGATGCTTTCAGCTGTCAGAAACAACAAACAAGTGAATATTTCTCACCATTCACTGTAACTCCAACAGCCAGATCTGGCTTCCTGTCACTACTACTTTCCTCATCCCTTGCAGCTTTTTCCTTTCAGTGGGGTTTATATCTGTATGGCTTGAAACATACCAACAAAGGGGCCACTGGTGGATACATCATTATTACTCAAACAGGTCCTCCTGATTTAAGTGATGTCTACTCATCTAAGTCGATTTGTTTTCCTCTGAAACTATTTAGGGGAAAATAATTTCTCGGCTGGCTCATTACATGTCGGTGGACTGTTAAATCCTCTTGGTCCCCAGCTTGGCCCCAGCAACCAGTAATGGGGGGAGAAATGCAACTTTTCAGCAATTGCAAACTACTTAACTAATCGTTATATTAACTTTACCTGTCACTGAGCTATTGTTTATGCTCCAGTACAACTAGCTGCTGGAAAGGTTACCATTTAAAATATCACTGAGCTATTACTGCAAATTTGTGCCATGATTTGATGGATTAATGATCCATTTTTGTTTGTTCGTTGCAAGTGAAATGTGAATATAAATAAGAGTTGAAACATAATCTTCTCTTTTAGATCCAGGTTAAGTACAAGCTAGTGTGAGTAAGCTTTGGAAAATTCACATGATGGGGGAAAAATCTGGCTGAAGCGGGACTTTTGTTGCAAGAGTTTAAGGCATTGACAGACGATGCCTTCAAATATTGTTTCAATAACTACCTTTCATTTGTGCAAGTAAACAATTACTGGGGAAAATCACTATGTGTTAAAAAGGGAGACTTTTTGCTGCTTCCTTTCACCACTGCTGTGTTTCACACAACCACTGCCCAACAGTCATTTATGTGTCACGTTCTGCAATTTCTGATAAAATGCTATCATCACTTCATGGTAGATCCATTCTTTTATGACTGGTCCATCTACAAAGGTTGCTTTTGTAGCAGAAATGTGCATCTTAAAATTAGTTAACTGCTTTTGAAGGACTGAGATTTTCTAGCTACAATATAACACATTGTCCTGGAAAACATTTCACTAACAAGCTGAACTTTGTGGAATAAACACTTAGGATCACCATTCTCATTTTCATTTATATTCTGTTATCCCTGACCATGGTTATTCATGCCAAATTCCTCCTTTTCAATTCCTCCTTTTCACATTTAAATCGTTCAGTTGTGGTTTAAAGTGAAATTGCATTGATTTGGTCTAAATTCCTCATCAATTTACCCACATAATACCCCCTTTTTTCCCCTGTCCCAAGGTGGATCTGAGAGCAACTTGTCTTGCTGTTGTCACTTTCAATCTACAGCAGACACTTCACACTTCCTGCCCCCGTCCAGGTTGCAGAAGGTGCCACTCCACGCTGTTCGGCCAGTTTAGTAGGATGCTGGGCGACGGTGCAACGAACAACCAAACATTTCGACTTCCTTCAGCTTGGACAATAAAATCGCAGCGAGAAATAAAAATGGTGGATTTGCCGAATTGGTAAACCAGACCTCCAAGATGTGGTTTAGCAAGTTCCGCAGCAAATACTGTGACGTAATTGTTAAGAATAATAAAAAAAAGGAACAAAAAACAGAACGGCTTGAAAAATATGACCCAAAAAAGATATCTACGCAGCTCCTGAACAGGCTACATTCAACTTTTCTGCACTTCAAATACTCCAAGTACACAATAAAATGTATCCAAGGGCAATAAAAAAGAAATTCTGCATGATATGTCCCCTTTAGAGTGCTAAATGAAAATAACTACTCACTTTAATACATAACGTATGCACAGGCCCTGTTTAATGACCGAATGCTGGTAAATAATCCTTAAAGAGGTCTTTTCTTGTTTCAGCCTTGTCTGAATCACAGGTATTGCTCTTAAAGCCTAATTGTGTGATTTAGATCTCAGATGCTTCAGTGAACCAAACTAACCCTTTCTTCTTCACTGACTGCATGCAATTTATTTCAGAAATGTAATACATTTAGGATCAGACTTCAGGAGCTCTTGGCTCATCAAACCATAAATACAGTTACTATACTGAAAATGCCGGTGGCTGAATCAATCCAGTTGAATTTTCATTTTCTTACCCCGGAGCATTTATTCAATTTCAGGGACAGCAGAGATAAGTGGATGTTGTCTTGTGTGGGTAATGTTTAGAAGAAATGGGGCATACATTTCTGTCTTTTTTGATGGTATGAAAGAAAAGGGAAATTCCTTTTTTCTGAGTTTTAAGTATAGCATTTTGATTTCCTTTTAAATAGTTAATCTTGCTTGTTATCTACTTTCTTGTTTTCTCCTTTAATTCTATGTATTATTCATCAATTTATTTCAAAAACTGATTCCCACTTTCAGTCAAGCAGACACGTGAATGTGGTGTAGCTTAGCTAGAGGTAATTTTCCCTGTTGCATGACTAAACTTTAATGAAGATTAGAGAGTTGGTTTTTTTCCCACACCAATACGTAATATTGACATGAACACATATCACTAAAGTTGAATTGAAACAAAACGTTGGAATATTATTGAAATATTATGTTTTGGTCACACTGTGGCGAACATAATCATGGGGACTGCTGGTTGGAGAGTTCTCGAGAAAGCCGGCATTGATGTTCTCCACAAAGCGGGTTTTGGTTTTCAAACTGTTTTTGCAAAAGACGTTGGACGTTCACCGATTGCTGTGTCCAAGAATCTCAATGAAAAGTTTAGTAGAAGGAAAAGAGGCTTGAAGTGGCCTCAATGGCATGTTGTTGTGAGTAGATGGATTTATGCAGTTATATGATGTGATAGATGGTGTCCTTGAGACAGTTTTCACAGCTAGATGGCTTTAGTGTAGTTTCCAAAGCCTTACGTTTAGAACAATGAAACTTTCAGCTGCTTCCATTCACTGCTGCTTTATTTTACACAACCACAGCACAATAATGTGTTCTTTGTTCACAAAACTGGGAAGCTGAGCTCTTCTGTTCCTGACACACTGTCTTTATATAAGTTACAGTCTTTTTGTTACTATATTGCATAGCATTTCAGTATATGTTTTACACATGGATATACACATTTCCGATGTACATCACAGACTTTGCTGAATCGTATGGCTGAACAGAAGTTAGGGGTATTTGCTGTGATGATACTCTGTTCCTGGAGCCCAGCCCATTCATTTGCTGTGGCGGAGATGAGTTCGTACCCCGACAGTTCAGAATTATGCCAAGGGGATGAAGCTATGCAAAGACTACGGGGTGATTCAGAGATGGATTGGGCTGTGATCTAAAGTTGTTATTGAATTTGGCTCCCGATATCCCTCAGAATGAAGAATGGAGTCAGGAGAATGATTTGCTCTTTTTTTTTTTTTTTTTTTTTTTACTGGTGCGAGACTAAATATATTCACTACTGGAGGGATTGTGTACACATCAAAAGTCTTCCTTCCCAAAGGTTCTCTCATGTTGGGGTTTAATAAGGTATTTTATTGTTTGAAGTAGTAGTGCTTGTTTGAGTTGTTTATAGTCCCTTTGGATTGGAGCAGCAGAGCAGTCAGTTGTGTGAAAGAAGTGGCACTATTCTTATGTTTTCCTTTCCTTCTGAACACTGGGCTTCAGTTACATTGTGTGTGGTTTTTTTTATTCTCTCCTCAAAGAAATAAAGAAAGGTTTGAGTCACAGAGTTCACAGTGCATACTTCAATGCAAGTGGTGGGCACGCTTGTTTTTTTTTATAGAGGGGAGCTGCCGCACAAGAACAGCAGGGATGAGGGGAAAAAGCTCACGTACCATGGCTACAAACCTTGAACATCTCATTTTTTTAAGTGTTAAAGCATAAAAGATGAGTCACTGGTCAACAGCTTTTGGATCTGTACAATTTAAGTCCTTCATGGGATTATTATTATTATTGTAAACCAACCATTTTCATGTTAGTTTCTGGAGAAATATTTCCAAGTTATTTCAGAAAAGCAAAGTTTCTGCAACATTGCGAGCTGTTCATTTATCCTCCTCGTGGATATGCATGGGCTACCTTGAGATGCTAACAAAATTAAAGTAAAAATAACACAGTAAACATGTGTCATTACGATGCATGATACAATGTAATTGGTGTTATTTAAAACAGAAAAGTTACACTTCTGCCCACTGCTGCTAAAATAGTAGAGGTGCATCTGAGTAAATTGCTAATTCATCTCAATAATTGGTTGAAAAAGCAAGAGTCACATGTTCCATAGATTCATTACAAAGAGTGATATTTTCTGCTGTAAGACTGATGATTATGGCTTATTCAGTGGCTTATTCAAATCTGTTTCTAGGATATTTTCAGTGCTACATAGGACAAATAAAAAGGGACTGGCCGGCTGAAAAGAAGGTCCATGTGTTGTACAGTATTGTGAGGGGAGAGGCGAGGTGCACAGAGCTGAGTTTGATGTGTCTGGGTGGCGTTCGGTTCTGACTAGATCCAAATTAAAAAAAAAGAGACCAGCGATGGGCAGGGAGAAGCACAAAGTTTGATGTAGTAACACCTGATAAGCACTGATTCAGAAAGTAGTTAGTGTGGCAAGAGGTATACTTGTTGCTATTTTGTATTTTATACACAGATACAATCAATATAGAGAATTAACACAGAATAGTAGAGTTTTATGACATTGAATAGTTTAGAGTAACACAAGCGTGAAAAGCTGATGTTTGCTAGTTAATTAGTCAGGCTATCTACTCAGGTAGTCAGCCTGCAGTCACCAGCTTAAAAGACACGTGGATTGTTACTGTAACTGTATTTGTAAACCAGTGTAACCTGAATAAAAGTGTTGTGAGGTACTACCTTAGTTTGCATGCCAAGAGTGCCCTTTTCATTAAGATAAAATATTTCCAAACAGCCATTTGTTTTTCTTATGAAAACGATTAAAAAAGGGAAACACTACTTGTGCACCACAACATATGGGGGAGGGGTAAAGGGATGAAGCCGGAGAAAACTTGCATCACCCTGTTACTTTCTTTGGTGTCTTATTCACGGACTTTAAATAGCAGAAAATTATAGCTGTTTTGTTACCCGCTTTTTTTTAACCCTGTTACCAGAAACCAACCAATGCCTACTGAGGGACAGACGTGTTTTTTTTTTGTTTTGTTTTTTTGGAGAGCAAAAACAGTTATATAAACTCGCAGAAAAAAAAAAAAGTATCTTCTTTTTTCTTACACTGACACAGTGTGTCGGGAAAATACTCTGAAATCCAATCATGAACACAAAAGCCTTCAGCAACGAAACCAGGAGTCCTTATATTGGAAAACAAAAGTGACATTAACTATATTGACTGCTGGCTGAAACACTGTAAGCTGTCTGCAACACTAAATTCTGCTCCGCTGCTAGAAACTGTGGAGAGGCTTACCTGATTTTCACAGTCCTAATGATGTTACCTGTGCAGAGAAGAAAGCTCTGTGGGAAGCAGTGCAAGAGCCAAACAGTTATTTAGGAGACGGGCATCAATGCAAGCAGTTATTATTTTGTGTCGCCGTAGAGACTCTGCTGCTGAATACAAGCTGCTGGGTTTCATCGTAATCATCTGTAAGTAGGAATGGTTTGCGTTTATTCATCTGAGATGATCAGATCTACTTTTTCTTGCCGTTCTGTCATGTATAAAACATCGTTTTCTTAACATTAAACAGATGCCGCCTTCACATTTATATTATTGATGATTAAAATACGTTCTTTATGCAATTCATAGGCCAAAGTCTTCAGATTCTTACTTAAATTTTATTAAATGTAAATTTATTTCTTTATCTTTGTGGCTCAGTTTAAGCATGGCTGGTTAAAAGTTTGCAAATTTAATCAGAAACTGGATCAAGCTGAAAATCCCTTCATATAATTTCAACGGATATTAATTCTTGCAGGATTTTCATGCAAATCGCCACCTTTAATGGTGTATTTAATTTACAGATAATTAAATCAAGCTACCTAAAAGGCCACACGTCGCAGAGGTCAGTCTCCAAACTCATTATTACCTTCAGCAGAGCTCTACCCAGCGGTTCCGCGACGGCTCGAGGTGTGTTCTCTGTACACTCTGAGAAATCACTCGCCGAATGAGACAAGAAGTCAGGGTCAGCCGAAATTAAATGTTGCACTGAGAGCTCTGAGCATTAATTATGTATGAATGGAGGAACACATCAGTACAGAAGAAATGACAGGAATAGGTAAACAAATCTCAGCTGAGTCCACGACGTGCATGTTTACTGTGGGCAAACGTGAGCGGCACGTGTGCAGCACTTTGAGGATGACTAGAGCAGGATGAAGCAGTGGTCAAAGACACATTTAACACATTTCTGAAAGACAAAGACCGCAAATATGTCCATGTGGCTTTAAATACTTAACAACATCCCTTTATTTTGTTTTTCCCCACTCATGTCTCATTTTAAAATATGCTATACGAGGGATAGACCAGTATGAGATTTTGACATTATAATGTCACTGAACACAAATCAGAATCAGAATCAGAGATACCATGTTTCACACTGTAACATAAGGGTGTGACAAGATGTGAACATTACAAGATCGATGATGGATACAAATGTGCTTGTTTCAGTTTGATTTTCATTATCTGTTTTCAAGATGTTCGACAACTCCGGGATTGTGTTTTCTTTGTTTACACCCAAGAAGGACGAAAGGTCATCATGCTTAAGAGTAAGTCTTTTTTGATAACCGGTTTATCAAAATTCAGAGTATTTCTCGTCAAAATAAGGTCTGCGTCGCAACGCACCGCCCAGTTGCTATCAATATGTGACTTCCGCAGGTGAAATAATTGGTTCCTAAACATTTTCCACGTCAAAGGTTCATACTTTTCTGAAGTCGTATTTCCAGAGATGCCAGCCAATTTTGAGAGGAAAATTGGTTCAGTTTTATGTATTTTAATACTCTTATACATTCGTCACGCATTGAACCTGCACACACCACAAAAATGTGAAGAAGAGGAAACAGAGAGAATCCGGAAGGATTGCAGAAAGATAGATAGAAGAAAGGATGGAGGGAATGTTTAAAAAATAGATGAATGGATGATGGATGCATTGCTACATGGACGGTTGGACAAGTAGACAAATTGTTGGATGGATGGATGAATAGTTCAATGACAAGACGGATGAATAGTTGGATGATTGTGGAAATGGGTGGATGGATAAATGTATAGTCAGACTGATAATGGACAGTTGGATGGATAGTAAGATAAATATAGGAAGAGATGGGTAGATAGAAAAATAAACAGACAGTTGAATGTATAGTTGAGCAAATAGACAAAAGGATGGAGAGGTTGTTGGATTTATAGTTGGCCAGATGGGTGGAAGGATTGATATTGAAAAAAGGGATAGAAGAGTAGATGGATGGATGGATAATGGATAGATAGATGGAGAGATAGATGAATCCTACGCTCACATTGTACCTATTTCAATGAAACTGATCCATTTCTCACTCTGCGGGACAGTTAAATCAAGAATATGCACCATGCTTTTGAGATTTGTTTTCTTTATGTGACTTTATGTGACGGTTTGTATAAGTAAACATCAAACATATAGTATTTCAAAACCCATTGCTACAGAAGATTAAAGCATGTTCGACGCATACCACGGATCCTATTGAAAGTACTTTACCACTGTCTGGTGGTCAGCTAAGATTAATTGTACCTGATTTAGAAAGTTTGCTTACAAAATACAAAAAGGAATTATAATTTAGTTTAAACCTACATTTTTATTTGTTTTACGTGCTATACGCAAACTAACAATACCTACCTAATTTACCACCTGCTTGACAACAGAAGCACAAAACAATTTTTTTTTGTTTTATTGTAGATTATCTTTAAGTGTTAATTAGTTAAAATATTCATTTGCAAAGGCATGAAGTATAGTTTTAATCTGATAATTTGTTTTTCTATCAGCATTCTTGTTACCCTTTAAAAGAGATAAATGTTCTTACGTTAATCAGTAGAATTAGATGATATGCAATATTACAGGTTTAAGCATCTTGCTAAAACTTCATATCCAAATGTGAAGTCATAAATTTTGCCGCACACCCCAACTGCAGCAACCGATCACCTTTTAGGCCCAAAGTACCATAACTCCCCGACCAGTCATCTGCTTTAGCTCCAAAACTACACAACAGCAGAAAATAAACATATTCAATGTACTATTTTATTAACATACACACCTGACGTGAATTGTTGGGCTTTGACAGTACATGTATTAAAAGCATTTATTCTCCAACCTATTGTGTTTTTTCACACAGCACCTCCTTGTTTTTTTTTTTTTTTTTTTTAATAAAAGATGACGCTCCCAAACTGCAACATTATTCCCAACAACTTAATGTTTCATGTGGACTGATTTTTGCAATCTTACTAGGCTAGGAGAAGCATTTTTTCAGCACTTTTAGATAAATAAGAGTAGTAAAAAAAAAAAGAAAAAAAATCTCCCCGTGCCATGTAGTTCGGGTCAGAGACAGCATTTCGGACCGTGAAGAGGTCTGACTTCCTGGCTTTGCCCAAACTTCTGCTGACTCTTCATGTGCTGGCCTCGGGGTCTTTTCAGCAGATGGTGGCTCATGCAGTAGAGATGTCACGCTCACTTCTGTACTGTCTGGGGTACTTAAGGCAACAGCATGTAACAGGAGCAGCACACTGGTTTCCCACAAGTGGCAGATGGAATCAAAGCTAACTTGTTCTTGACAGCAAAGTTCCCCAGTGTCATGTGAGCAGTAGATAGAAACACTGTTTTCCATAATATTACATTTAGGCAAAAAAAAAGACCTGACTCTTTCATGGGTGTCTTCAGTCATCTTTACTGTTCCACATTGCTTGATATAAAATATAATTTCTAAATTTCAGGTTTCATATCGCTTGGTACATGGAATCTGACAATAGGGAAATTAGGGATTTTAATGACTGAATCTAACAGCCTGTCATAATGTTTTTGGCTTGAGATGGGGGGGGGGGGGGGGGGGTTATTGGTCAACAAATCTACAGATCTGTTGAGCCCTAGCTTGAAAGAGCTGGTCTCCGTTTTATAAAGCTCATTATTAGCCTGCTTGCCCTTTAGTGTTTTATTGCACTTGAGCCTTTCTCAGTTTTGTTGTAGTTTATTTGTTCATTAGTGTTCATTTGTCATTTTTTATAAATTATGTTGATTTTCATCTATATATCTATATTTCAAAGTTTGCTGATTGTTCATGGATTGTGTTTGATATTTTGATCAATATTTACCATGTTAATCACTTCTGTGTTAACAGAAATGGTGTAAACAGCTCTTGTGGCACAATTCTCTATATTAAAATTCCAAAATATTTGTTGTCATAATGACATTTGTATCGAAAAGGGCTGTCCAATCAATCAACTAACTGAATGTCAATCAACCAATCAGTAAACCAACCCATATTTCTGCATCAGCTTTTATAAAAAAAGAAAAAAAAAATTAGCACATAGCTTTTCGGAAACCAAAGCGAACACAAAAATAAAACCAAATGAGTCCCCTTCACTATCTTATCTAACCCCAATCCACAGAGCAAGCACAAACCACATCTTTATCTGGTACAGAAATATTTACCAATGAAAGCAATCCCCGTAGCATCAGACTTACAGGTAATGCCAGTGTTTGATGAATCACTGAAGTTCTTTGGTAGTAAATAAACCATAATACGTATAATTATAGTGCTGCTGAAAACTTTACGTGGTTTCTGTTCCAACAATTCTTTAAAAAATCAAAAAAAGTTTAACTCATGCACTCTGTGATTTCAAAACCTTGTCCCACCTATTATTGACGTTTCTTTCAGGTTTGCGATGGGCTCCCTTTTATAATTCCTGCCGGTTAAAGGAAGCAAATTATATTTCACATGCAGAATGAAATTATCCTTCTTACTGACTTAGAAGTTAGTATTAACTAATAACAAATAGCAGAATGAATGCTACGATAGAGCATTCTGCTTTCATATATATACATTATATGTACGCCCTTGTAAACTGTTGACACCGTCTACTATGTAACAGTTAAAAACTGAATTTGCTGCACGTTTCTTATATGCATGTCCGAGTGTTTGGAGGCTGCGTCCTTGGAGGGTGCCTGTGTCTTGCCGGATGTGATTGATACATCTTATTGACTCAGACGAAGCAGAAACTTCACAAGCTCATCTGAAAAAACTCTTCACGGTCCCGCTATGACTTTTACTAAAGGCCATTTTCAATAAATGTCAGGCTCCAAATAACGGTAAACAGTTTTAGCTCTGATCAAATTCCAGAGGGGAGTTATACACCATGAGGTTACCATGTCTGTAGGATTACAGAGGTTCCACTTCCGAAATGGCACATTAAACAAATGGAGCATTTCCCTCTGGTGATGGCAGTATTTATTCCCACCACTGAGGAGGACTGCCCTTTCACTTCGTGTCTATGCTTTTCCAAATGTTAAAGCCCTCCCTCACCCAGCCCATTACTTCTAAAGGGTTATTTCACCACACTTACAAAGAGTAGCTCTGGAAGGCAATCTGATGAAATTGTTTTATTTAATTGCATTGATCAAGTTTTTTTTTTTTTTTTTGGCACATTCTACATCCCCAGATTTCTCATTAATCCAGGGGCCACATTTCTCCTAAGCACTTTTTAATATGAAAAAAGTTTCCATCATGTAATTTTTGCTTTGTCTTTTCTTTGATAAGGGCCTTTGGTTGTATTAATGTGAGATTTGTTTTGTCTTTTTTAACTCAGCAGTTATAGAGAAAGCTGCGATGTCCCACAAAACAAAGAGAATTTCAGTATCGGCTTCTTAAAGCTATGTGATTTATGGTGAATAAAGTGGCGGTTATCATTGTGCTGATCCGGATCTCTGATATTTGGATTGTTCATTGTCCTTGTCGGTCATCTTCTCCCAAGGATTGGGAACAAACGGCAGCTGAGAGCAGATTATTGATGTCATTGTCATCAGCGGTCACCTCAGAGTGCTGGGAGTCATCAGTGCTCTTTAAAGGTTCACTGGCTTTTAATTGAAATCATAGGTATGGAAAAAAAAACTGCAAAGCTTGTTTTTAGCGGCGTGTGTTGAGCATTAAAACTGACATCTTTTGTGCTATCTTCTTTTGTCAATTTGCAAAAAATCATTACCACTGAATTATGATGTGCTCTTTTTTTTGGCTCTTAATTCAAAAGGATACAACATTCAAAATTTGATTTAGAGAGGCAGCGTTTCATATGAAAAGAAAAGAATAAACGACTTGAAAGAAAGATTATGTTAGAAATACAAGATTGAGGCCCACTGGCATAGCAGTTGTCAAGCCTATGTTAACAAAAAAATGTAAAAAGGCTATGCAAATAGAAATGAAGGCTGCAAGAGAATTCACTCAGTGGCTAATGTTTTTTTTTTCCCAGGTTTAAACCCAGATTTAATAGGTTTGATTGTAGATGTGCATTGCATCAGTAAAAAAGGGGAATTGATATCTACAAAAACCCTATGAAATGGGTTGTTTTTCGTAAAAGTTGGAAACCAAAGATAGTTTTTTTCCTTTATTACATCGGGGGATTACTATCCTCAAAAAAACTAAAATATACAGCTCTGATGTGGAGTGGAGTTTTTTAGGCCCCTAATCCATACCTGGAGGGTGGTTTTAACAAAAAGAACCAGAAGAGGAGATTAAATGATTTTTGATGCTACCACATGTAATCAATTTAAAGCCAGCTTTTGTGTTTCCTTCCCCTTCTGAATAGACTTTTGTCCAACATTTCACTTGGAGACAGGATATTTGTTGAGGTATATAACACACATTTCTGGTGCTTTCACAGCTATTTACGTAAAACCTACTGGGTTTGCTTTGGAATCTGTTCCATTAAATATGCACATTTAGAAGATACTGAGTAGAAAAGCACCCAGATGGAAGGCTTAGGCTTTACGGAGAAGAAAATATAATAACTACCTCAGTATAGTCAGGCAGGCTTCATTATAGGGAAAGGGGAGTAGAGTAAATCTAAGAAAAAAAATAATAAGTAGGAAAGCTGCTGTTTGAGACCTTTAGTATCTAATAAAATTACCATAAGGCCCTGTTGTGAAGGCTCTCCTGCTGTGCTGCAAACTACTGTTTATCCTTTTATCATGCTGATGTTACAACCTTCACTCAAAATATGATTTAGGTATGAAAAAGCAGAACAACTAGGTGTGTACCGGTAGGCGGAAATTTGGATTTTTTCATCACATTGTGGAAAACAGAACTTTAATGATCATATCTGTGCCTTGTGTGTTTGTATGAAGTGACAAGGAATAAAATAATTCCCGTATTGTTCCCGTATTTGGATCTGGAAAACAAAACAAAAACAGCACTGACGACAAGCACATCTTGCTACAACCAAACACCGTGTTACGTCTTGTGAAAGTAAGTCTGCCCAGTGAGGCTCTATCGTGTTGCTGCCAGGCCGCTGACTTCTTTTTTTTTGAAGAAGGGCAAGAAAGTAGTTCTTGAGATCTTGCCAGGTTGTATTGATGCAGCCGACTAATCAAAACTTCTAAAGACTTCTGGAGATCAAAAAACAAAAAAGAAACCTAAACATAGCCTGTCAGGCTAGCTAAACAAACTTGTTTTTTCATCATCTGTTTTTCTGGGGCGGGGTGGGGGTGGGGGGACATTAATATTAGGCAAACATAAGAATGTCAATATAGAGACTGACCATATCTGGATTGTAATTTTTTTTTTACAGATTATAATTTAGGAAACATTAATTCATCAAATCAAATAAACAAGGTACACAAGGGGGCAGTTGGTAGGACTTTTGCCTTGCAGAAGGAAGGTTCTGGGTTTGAATCCCGGCCTCGGTTGAAAAACATATGACATATGGGGGGAAAAAAAAAAGAAAAACATATGATCCCGACAATATTAAAATGTGTCACTGAACGCCAGTATCGGGTATCGTCTTGTCTTGTGAGCTGAATGTGCCAGTACGCCAATGACTGCAGGTGTTATCTGCAGTATCCTCAAACACTAAATTAGACCGTTAGTATCAGGGAATCTATTTGCTGGAATACTGAGATAAAAAAAATAACCTGATTTGTGCGCTAAGCTGTTTCCTCGCACACTGATTGCCCATACAGACTTTAGAATACAACTGAGGAAGGATCAGCTATCTACTGTGAAACATGTTTTTTACATGTAACAACGTGTAGGGGGCTGTGGGGGTGGACCAAAAGAGTCCGGCCATGTTTAAGCACTGGAACTATTTTGGTAAAAAAAATAATAAAAATACCAAATGCATTTAACATGCACCATACAGGAGACAAGACATAGGAGTAAAATGTAAAATGCACAAACAGTTTACATAAAAAAAAGGATGCTGCTGATTGGCCTGGGACAATTACCTTTGTCCAATCTGAATTTCGATATCCTTGATTCAACAATACAGATCCAAAATGTACTTGAATTTGGACTTTAGTATGTGGTAAAGTTCAAATTTTATTGAAAAAAAATCTTTGATAAAATTGCAAGTAGTGGAGTTCAAAAGAGGCAGAAGTTCATGAGCATAAGTATCCTCCTGCTTTTAATTCTCAGGACAATTCCATATTAATAAGACATCAGCTGCACCGTCTGAAAGGGTAAAATTTGCACAATGGCCAGTTTGACTCATTTGAATATTTACTTTTGTGCGTGCCGCTTATAAAGTCCAGGGCCAAAATCCATGTGCATGACCACATTTTCATGTTCTATCATTATCTGGATTATATTTACAATGGAACAACTTTCATCTAACTCTGACAAGGCACATTACTAAATATATGTCAACAGAAAAGTAGGGGATCATTAATCGTAGAACAAATGCTGCATCTGATTTAAAAATGTTATAAATAGGCAAGGCAAGTATAATTATAAAGCGCTTTTTAAACGATTCAAAGCTCTGTACATGGGGAAAAAAACATTACAGAGACAAAGCGAGAACATTACAGAGGAAAGCAGACTGCAGTGGAATAGTAGCAGCAGGTTAAGATATCAGATAAGTTGAACTATATACTAAAGCATCAACATTCAAAAGCAATTCTAAACAAATAGGTTTTTACCGTTGATTTAAAAGGAACTCAGGGTTTGAGCACTTTTCCACTTATCTGGAACTTATTTGTTCCAGATAAGTGGAGTATATCTCTGTGTCAGGTTCTGGTTCTAGGTAGGCATAGTAGAAGACCTGAGTGGTCTGGAGGGTTGATACACTGATAACAAGTCTGTGATGTATTTAGGTGCTAAGCCATTCAGGGATTTATAGACTAACAGAAGTATTTTAAAGTCTATTCTCTGAGATACAGGGAGCCAGTGGAAGGACTTTAGAACTGGGGTGGTGTTCTCTACTTTCGTAGTCTTAGTGAGGATGCCGGGAGCAATGTTCTGCATCAAATATCTTTGATAAATAAAAAACAAAATAATATTTGTTCTTTAGAGATCCAGAGGAGTAAATGTAAACGTCCTTCCCCAGCCGGTCACCAGTTCACAACATTAGAAACCTCTGTCTGCCCCCAGTCATGTTATACATCCAGAAAAAATAAATACTTTTGTTTATGCAGGTCTGCTTTTTTCAAAACTTCTTGAATCGTTTTAATGCAATCCCAATAGCAATCGACTGCGAGTCAGATGGAAAGCACCCCACCGAAATATCATCTTTGCTGGCAGAACGCAGATCTTTTTAAAGTGGCTTAGCATTTCATCTTCATGAGAAAACTTTATAAAACAGACTTGTTTATTTTCCCCCTCCCTCGTAACAAATCACAACAACACATGCTGGAGGCTTTTTACCTTAGCCATCTGACATTTTACTGAATGGTAAAGCAATGTAGAAATAATTTTTTATGCCGCTGTCTGCAGAAGCTTCGACAGGAACAAATGATAAAACATATTTGTGGGTAAAAGGGTAAGTCCAGGGAAGGTCAGTCGACTGAAGTCCCTGACATGAGAAAAGTTGCACAAAACCGTTTTGTGTTGACTCTTTTTAACTTAGAGGGAGTGAAGGTGATCTTGATATAGGTTTCTACAACTCGGTTCATTTAACCTTGTTAGGGGAAAAGTAAAAATGATGGTCTTGGATGTTTTGAAGATCATAGGCTCAAAAATAAGCTTCACAAAAACAGAAAGACGATGTTGGGTGTTTTTAGAATGTGAGTTTCCAAAATTCAAGGTATTTTTAAAGGCTCTCTCTTAAAGAAGCCTGATTTTTTTTTTAGACCTAATTTCACGCACACCTGATTTTGATTCATTCATGATTATCTTAATGCAAAGCAGGGTATTTATAATTAAATACCGGATGTTGTTCATTTAATGGAACTCGGAAAAATGTAAAGCTGGAACGAGAAAGAGTCGTGAATGATTGCGGTTTGGATTTAGTATTTTCTCAGACCTTAGGCATCTCCATGACCTACCAGGTGTAACAGGCTCTGGTTTGCATTGTCTGTTAGTATTAGAGATGTATGATGTTTTCGGAAAACTTACGCATACGCAATAATATTGGTGAATATTGTGACAATGCCATGACTTAAAAACCATGTTGTAGTTTCTTAATTAAGGACTTGACCAAGTCTTTACCTTCTTAAAAGATTTTATGGTGCATTAAACCACAAAGTCACAACGAATATTGCAGAAACAGAGAGCCTCAATGCATGGCACTTAAATAAAAGACACTCATTGCAGTCCTGGCCGTTCTTTCTGATATGCTTATTGTGTACAGTGATATTCCAACAAAAATCACAAAATTTGTGATGTATATTACTATTCTTTAAGCTCTGCAAACAAGTAGCTTGATCCTTTAAGTTTGACTTCAATATCCAGAAGTTTATTTTTTTTAATTCCCAACTTATTTTCGCAGAATTTATCTTTCTCCTTGAACCGAATTTTCCAACACAGGTTGCAGAATTGAACCTTTTTCCACACCCCCACGTCAAAGTCCAAATCTCCAGCACATAAGTACTGTATTTTTCGGACTATAAGTCGCCCCGGAATATAAGTGGCATCAGTCAGAAAATGTGTCATAAGGAGGAAAAAAACATATATGAGTCACACCTGACTATACACATTTATTTAGACATTTATTTCACACAATCCAAGAATAAAAACTGGCATTTAATCTGGTAAACCTATTTATTAAACTACACAGCAGCATCCACAACCACCTGAATAACATGGAACATACCTGGGAGGTTGAATGGCATAAATTAGCAACTCCAACCAGCAAGGTTCTTCCCAGCGCATTACTTAACCGCCTGGATAACAGAACAGACCTTTTAGCTAGCGCTAGCTGTTATTAGCTTCACGGACAGTCCGATAACAGGGTTTGTTGTGGTCCAAGCT